>NW_003298755.1:1930923-1937463 GCF_000151645.1 Tuber melanosporum
CTTACGTACCTCTGTAGAGCGTCTGTCGCGCGCCGGTTGGATGAGTCCCCCAACGTACAGTACTGTACTCTCTCCGACTCTACAATTACCGACATAAGTGGTGGTTAGAAGTAGAGAGAGCTCTTGTCTGCGTAGTTCGTTATAGGTTACTTCTGATTCTCTATCTCCGTGTCCAACAAGATCTCTACACGACCGCGGTACGGTAGCCTAGGCCGGCCCCGCCCCTATGGCGGTTATCATACTCTATCATGGGTTGACGGAGAAATCACCAGATTTTTCCTTTAGCTCTTACGGTATCATATCGTTCGTTATATCTTTCTGGTTGGGGATTAGGGTACGTGCAGATTTACTGACCTCTAGCCCGGGACGCGAGCTGTACTGTATCATACCATGTCTAATCTATGGTCACCATTTCCCGCACCTAGAGGAACTTTAAGCCAGTCCATCCATGGGTTATCGGAATAAAAGGATCAGGAGGCAAGTGCGGGATATGGTGGGTTCGAGGGGGGGGGGGATGAGAGGATCGGACCGAGTTTGTGGGACGTTAGGTTAAGAGAGCTATTTGTTGGAATGCTAAAAGGAAAGCTTTGTTTGACGTATGATCTCTGAAATTTGGGTATTTACAATTTCCGTAAATCTTCAGATCGACTATCATTTATGATAGAGTCTGCGACAACGTCGGCAACTAAATATGCCGAAACCTGCGGATGATTACTATCAATTAGGTGATTCAATAGATTAGCTTTGCTTCTCTGGAAAGAGTCCTAGTGTGTCGGGGTAAAGAACTTACTTCATAACAACAGGAATAACGCTGGTATCGGCTACTCTCAACCCCTTCACACCAACGACTCTCCCTCCAGAATCTACGACTCTCAATGGATCACTAGCGGCTCCCATCCTGCAAGTGCCCATTCCGTGATACCCTTGACCAAGGCCTTTCTTCCTCAACCATTTCTCAATATCAGCATCAGTAAGCTCAATACCATTGATGTAGAATCCACCGCTGAGCTTCGCCTTCTCAAGGTTCTTCTCCTCCTGCTCAGGGTTATCACGAATGAAAGGGGGGTCCTCAGTTGCCCCGACAAACTCCATCCCAATAAAAAGGGCCGAGAGTGACTTGGTCTTGAATATTTTCACAGCAGCTTTGACCGTCTCCACGGCAATGCGAACATCATAGGGGTGTGAGAAATATTGGGGGTTGATCAAAGGTTCTTCCGCTGGATCAGAAGTCTTGAGGCTAATGGTGCCACGAGAGAGATTGTTTTGCTGAAGGAGGAATAGGCGGGCGTATGAATTCGGTTCCGACCCGGCCGGTATGGTTTTTCCGGGAGGGAGATAGCCAAGCTACGAGAAGGGTTGGCTATTAGCACGCATTGTATTGTAATGGGCGGAGAATTGACCGCTAGCAAACCTACAAAGTAGAATATTTCAGTATCCGGTCTATCGGGGTCCAAGAATCGAGCTCTCTCCTCCTCCTTTAAAGCTTTCCATTCCGGCCACTGCTCACGCTCTTCCGGAGTAAACTTTATAAAGGCGATTGCAGAAGATCCTCCAAAAAGTGTCATTTCTCCCTTGCCTTCACCAAGACTAGAATTGTAGGTGTCTATCCACTTCTCTTTCTCCCAAAGGACATGGTCTGGGTTTCTCCAGAACGAATTACCGGTTGGCACGCGGAAGTCTTGCTTGAATATGGGATCTAGCAATATTGTGGTGTGATCCTGTGAGGTTTATTTTCCTCAGCACTTGAAGGTTATGGGGAGGGAGGGGGGTTGAGGAAAGTCACTTACAAGCATGTTCTTTCCAACGTTGGGTGAATCGGATATAACTGTAATATTCAAAGCTTCCAGGTCCCTCTTGGGACCAACCCCGCTAAGTAGTAAAAGTTTCGGCGAGTCGATGACGCCAGCTGAAACAATAACTTCTCTCTTTGCGCGATCTGGAGGTGTCAGTCAGTATGTGACTTGAGAGAGTTGATGAGGGCTCTGTGAATACATATGCGGCCGCCAACAACTTGTACACCAACAGCTTTGAGGCCATCAAATATAACCTTCTCAACCTTCGTATTCACCTTTATGTCCAAATTGGGTGGTTTACGAAGCCCAGCTCCAAGATCTCCTTTACTATTCAGACATTGGGTTGCCGACGACGCTCGGGCACCTTTGTAAATTGCCATTTGTGCAATGCCAACCCCAATCTATTCCCTGGGTTAGTTTCTGATGCACAATCACCCAACATGAAGTAGTTGAAGCATGTCTGTAGCTTATAAATTCAAAATTAGGAGACAGACATTTTTCCCAGAATTTATATCAAGTGACTTTGGAACCCCAGCCTCAACACAGCCATTTATAAACGTGGTAAGGCCAGGGATAGGGTTTTTGGGAAGGCCATTGTGGATTGGCCCTGAGTTACCGTGATTGGAGAGATCTGGGGCAGCGTAACGAGAGTAGCTTGCGGGTAAACCACTAGGGTCGAAGTTTTCGAGCTATATTTCGGGAGATTAAATTTTTTTTTTATGAACCCATGTGTCGGCTGATTGGGACCTACACGTTTTATCCTCTCCCAACCTTCCGCCCCACTAAATGCCGAGTCGTTCGCAATTTGAGCCCATTCGTCATAATCACCCTTGTAACCTTTGACCCATGCCATGAAGTTTATAGCACTGGTACCACCCAAGCCCTTTCCGCGATGATATGTGAGGACTCGGTTTTCAAGTGCTGCCTGTGGAGCGATTGAGTAAAGGTAGTTAGTGCGCGACTGAGCTACATTCTCGACAAAGTTTCCGGGCACAAGCGAAAAAAGATTTGGGTTTTTGATTTCGTTTGGGCCACTCGACGATAAAGTGTTCGGACCAGTTTCGAGGAGAAGGACAGATATCTTGCTGTCAGCTGTAGAGAGACGATGGGCCAGATAACCCCCTGTGGTTCCAGCTATTTTTCATCAAAGTTATTAAGAAGTTTGAAGGTATGTATGGGTACAGTTGTGTACCTCCAATAATAATATAGTCATAGTTTGTGCGCCGGTCCGGGATAACTTGACCCGCAGCTATCCCCGAAATAGTGCCCAGAAGGAGAAAGGTTGAGATTTTCATTTCCTTGGAGAAGATGCTTGGGGTTGATATTATTTTTGGGTAACACCAATAGCCCTGGGTGGCCAAATCTAATCTGAACAATATGTAAACCCTGAACCAAAAGAGTATGGTGAAAAAAAGGGATATATAGTGTGTGTCGTAGGCTCAGGCTTAAAGAAGAAGAGGACGGGGGGGAGAAAAGAACAGGAGAGACCGCACTTGCAGGATCAGTTGGGGTTGTGGATGCGGGTATCTAGAGGAGTCGTGTATTCTCAGGATTAAGAAAAGGGGCACGTTCTGATAGAGATATTTGAAAACCCCAATCCCATCATATGTATTTTCCTTCACCATAATATCATAGCCGGCTAGTACTCGTATAATGGCTCTCAAGAGTTTAAGATCGCTCGATATATGGTAAGACTAACATTCTATTCGGCGTGCCGTGGTCTTTTAGAAAGGTTGCTGCCAATTGAAAAGGAGTAGGTTACGGGAGTCCCCTCCACGGACTTCTGGCCAAACCATAATACCGGTATCATAGTTTAGCGTTGGGTAATGTGGTAACCCCTTACCCCCTTACAGATGGTCAGTGCTTCATTCATCGTTATATGATAGTGGGGGTGCGGATTAGGGCAGCAAAGTTAGCTATTGAGAGAAAACAACGACGGCCCCCCTTACCAAAAGCCGAACAGGGCATGTTTGAAAGCACGGTGCCGGTGTTCTATCAGGGGGGCGCCGGAGCTGCTCTCCGGGTGTGTTGATCTGGATGTCCGACACTTAACTTTGCAAGCGGAAACGCATTGACTGTGCCCGTGTTACAAACCGCCATCCGCTCCAGAGTGTAACAGTATTCGGGTTTATTTAGTGATGCGGGGCAGAGCATACCGTGTGATGTTTGCAACCGGTAAACATCATTAGTTTTACAAGTACAAGTACCGGTAGTCTAGATCAGTGAGATGTCTGCCTGACTACCGATAGGCCGTACTGGTGCTGCTAGCAGCAGCAACAATGGCTGAATCCCGGGAAGCGTCGCACCTCTACTGCACTTAGTGTTCGTCTTCTGAAAAATGCCATAAAAAGGACAAGTACTCCCGGTGAACAATCGAGCGCCGTGCCTCTTATGATAACCTCAAGACGGTCATTTGATTTTGCATGGTCTATTGCAATTGTCTCGCATCTGCAGGTTGCGGCAGCTGGTCAAGCTTAATATAATAGTTGGCGGTGTTACTCGACTGATGACGGGTGAGTGACACACGCATGTCAGTGAGGGGGTGCCGGGGTGTGGGTAGCGGGGTAAGGGTTCATGCATCTGGAGCTCTCATTGTTCTCATTCCAACCAATACCGGTATGGTACTTTACTCGTACTGTGCTAGGGTCAGGGATTTAGTGATTGGACAGGCTGGAAAAGGGCAGGAAACCACATAGAATACCTGTATAAAGACTCATATTGGGTGAGACAGAATTATGTGAGAGAAATAGTAAGTAGCTTGGCATTTTTCGCTATTATCATAGTCGTGTGTGGAAGATGAGAGATCTTGCATCAAAATTTTGTATGATATTCGACCCTTTAATTGGCCAAATCACATAAAAATAGGACAAAATTTTGTGAAATTGCTTGCAGACGATAGAAGGCTACGGTAGATAATTTGAGATGTAAATATCTTTGTATGATACAACTCTAAAGTTACTTTAATTTTTATTATAAAGATCCTTAAACGAATTTAATCACACTCTTTGCTCTTTGCCTCTCTCCATCCTCTAATCTTGATATTATTTATTCAATACCGGCACTATGATAGCAATGCGCTATATTAGATCGGCCTTAACTCTTCAATATCTATGCTCATTTCCTTTTCGCTCAAATCAGGCCAGAAATGGCGTTCCTTGCACGAAAAGATCCCCCGCCGGTGCTTAATTGTTTAGCTAGTTACCGGTATGATAATGCGGGGAAAAGCTTTATCAATATGAGTAGAGTATCATACCATGTACTGTACGATACTGTACTGTACAGTACTTGGCAATACGCCTCTCGGATACCATCGGACGGGAAAATACTTGGGCGGTCGAGTTGAAGCCGGACACCTAAGGGCGACAATTCCCATAAAAAAGTGTCTGGCTTCCACTGGAGTATGGTACCATCCAAAATATTTTACATAGCAACGAACAGGGAAATACTCATAGACTGTCAGTAGCACCCTTATCCCTCAAATAAGCCAAATAAATTTAAAGCCTTTAGATAATTTTCTATTTATTTTTTCCCCCACAATTATTGAAGATGGACTGAGACCTAGGGTGAAGGTTTTAGCAATTCTCTTGGCGTTATTGGCGCAACTTACAACCCAAATCATACCACTTTTAAGCAAGGGCACACCAACAACTCAGGAATCTATTCAGCCTGTAAGGAAGGAAAAAAAAAAAGGAAAAAAAAGGAAAACCAACATTTCATGAGATGTCTTTTCTTCACTATTTTATGGTGGGCCAAAAGTGAAGCATCATACCGGTAATTTTTTGCAGACGGTTTCGCTTTTTCAATTGGTATATTTCCGGCCGATGGCGCGGGAAAGGTTTGTTGCCAAGTGCATGGTATTTGATAGGCTACGCTACTCTTACAAGTAAGCCTTTGATGCAGTACCGTTACAAGTAACGATTGACCCCTGTTATCATTCATTTAAGTGGATGTTTGGCGCAGTTCTTGACAGCCGCCACTTTCACAGCACAACGACGCTAGTTGATGGACCAATCATAGCCTTTGAAACTATAGATTATATAAGTGGGATTAGGCTCTGATTAGTCCACTTTACAAGCTTTCCTTATCATGCCAGCGATCGTTCGTAACGACCGTAAAGCTTGTGCCAAACAGCCCCTAAATCTTCACATTTTTCTGCCTGGTACCAACGGTCTTCTTCATTCCTAACTACTCCCCTACCAGTCTCCTAATCAGCTTTAGGGCTTTCCCGAAAAACCACGTCGGTGGCTTGTCTACATGAGCCACCAGAGGAACATCTATGGAGGAAAAGTTGATTTCCCGGTTTGAAATTCCCGTGTTTGTGGAAAGGGAAGCTTCCCTGTTTCAAGAATGGCTTTTATGGCATGTTTGCTGGCACCACCTACAAGAGACCTTTTCACCAATGTATTACATATCCGCAGTTGGAGGACTTTCCCTCTCAAAGTTTGTATTTTTTTTTTTTTTTTGCCTTCCTCTCCACACGCCTTGTGTGGAGTGCGCAATGGATTATAGATTAAATTCGCTCATCCGGGAAAGCCCAGCCTAAACGTTTGGTATTGGCGCAGTTTTTCGTCTGAAATCCCGTCACCTTCGGTAACCATTGATCAGAAGGGCATTTCTGATACAGTGCTTCATGACCTGAGCTTTCAAGGTCGGGCAGATATCAGTACCCTGCTTTCTCACCTGAACAGAAAAAGTACTAACTTCGAACCGAGCTAAGGTATACCGACCCCAGCCGACATGACGAACA
>NW_003298755.1:1937490-1958854 GCF_000151645.1 Tuber melanosporum
GAAGGATAGTAATTATGCCGGCAGCTGTGGCGAAAAGGCTCACACTTCCCGGGCTAATGAAGGAAAAATCATATCAAACCCCCATATATCATAATAACCCTAATGGCAAGGCAAAGGAATAAATAAAAGAGGGACGTGCTCTGAAGGGCAGGGGTGCTAACTTGGGGAGAGAGTTTAGGGAACTGCACATATGCCGATACGTGCAGCCACTTGAGAGAAGTTTTCGTGATCTGGGAGATGTTGCGATTCTGCAGTCGGGAGGTGGAGCGGTGGGGTTCATTCTCCCGGGTTTTACAACACTTCATAATCAACAACACTCCACGATCATCGCTCCGAGATCGGTCCTCCAAGATCACTCCATAATCAAAGTTCAATAATCAACTTGAAAGGTCAACGATCAACCTATGTGTATAAGGAAGAAAAAAGGCATAATTTGTTATTATAAAAGATAAGAAAAATTTAATCTAATAACTAGTACTTGGTATAATATCATACCCTTTGTTTTTTTAGAACCGCAATCACTTTTATTAGGTAGTAATCTCCACACATTTTTGAAAAAAAAAAAAAAAACTCCTTTTTCCATAAACCAAAGAAAGTACCTATGCTGGCCTCTTTTTAACAACTTCTTTTCCTCCTGGGATATCTCCAATACAATACTTGGCTACTATTAACTCAATTATTTTTAAGTTCAAATTATTCAATTTTACCCAGGTTCAGATCAGGAAAGTAATAAGAATACTCAACTGCACTGATATTTTTGGCCACTAGTCAGTTCATAAAAATTCCAACTAATTATAGGTTTTGTAGATTAGTGTGTTCAAGTTATCCTGCTGAGAAAAAATAATTCATAAATACTAAAGCAAGCCTTACAAGGCTCCTATAATATACCTACTACCAGTAGTGTGAGGGTTTTATATTATAATATTATTCTAGTGAATTCCCAATTATGAGTTATCAGGTTATTATCAGTTATCTATTATAAACATAATATTACACTTTTGAGTTATATAATACTATGAACTTTACATAGTACTATCTTTATAACCTTATAGTTATAGAGTTTTAAGATTGCAGTAAGAGGTTTATATAAAGATAAAGAGTTGGGCAATTAGATACTTCTTTGTACAACTATTTATTATTCTTTCCTATCTATAGTACCTATTAAATTAACTCTTTAATACTAGTATTCTATTTATCACTCCCTAGTAACCTCCATTACTTTTACTATTTGTTGTTATTGTACTTCTTAATACTCAGTAAATATAAGAGAAATTAGAACTCTATTGGTTGAGTTACTAATTATGTTGGTTTATTGCAAGTTAAGATAATTATTATTATTACTATATAATATTATTATATTATAATATAGACAGTCAAACTATGACATATAATACCAATAAACAGTAAAGTAAATAGTGGCAGGAGGTGTTCATTTAAATGATAAAACTATAGAATTATATTTATATATTTATTCTACTAACTTAGAATACAGATATAAGTAAAATTAATAATCACTTATTAGAAGCTTCTCCTGTACTGCTAACTGTTCTCTCACCCATCTGCTAAATGAAAACAAGGAGTTGCTTATAATAGACTTACTAGACTTAAGGAAAAGAGGAGCAAAGAGGTAATCAATATTGTAAAATGGTAGGAGAAGGGAGAAGATAGTTTAAGAAATAGATTTTAAGAGAAGGAAAATGTAGAAAAGCCTGAAGGCCAAAGCAGATGGGTAGGAATTAGACCACACTCCTCTTGGAAAATAGATGCAGACAAGAAATAGTAACAATAGTTTTGTAGCATTGAGTCATTTCCAGAGAGTTAAGAAATCTCAACCACTGAACCTCTAAAAGAGATAGAAAATAATACTTCAAACACGTAATTACAGGCTTTGAATATACCTTTTCTTTAATTTCTATTCTATAACTGACATACGCTTCTCTTTTTCATTGCACTAGTAGTTACTTGTCTTGAGTATTGTTTTAATTCTGGCAGTATCGTTTGCTTCGTCGCCACCCCCGCCTTCAACTCGTAAGGAGCAGGGAGTACGAGACCCCCTGTGGTACCTCCTTTGCTAGATTTACCCATATGAACTACTGCCTCTGTTATACTAAACTAATTTAACTTCTGTTTCTCAGGTTGGACAAAGGTCTCCATCTGGTACGGCCCTCTGTGAGCCGTATTCGGAAACAACACCAATCAACTTGAAATTATGAAACACTAGAGTGACCTGTGGGTACATACATATATTCTCTTACTTTCAGACGCCGAATGACCCTATGGTTCTGTTCTAGCACCCCGCGGGCCTCTTTGTACTATCTCTACTCAGCCAGGCGCATCGGCTTCGCTACAAAAGCAATTTAATATTCATGCTTGGCATCGCTATTAGAACCACATATTACCGACACGGTAGATAGATGAGGCTATACCGACATTACAGGGCTAGTATGGCCCTCGAGTAGAACACTTTCTAGCTATAATATGTGATTGTCCTTCGTAAGGCACCCCGGCGGAATTTTCCACTCCATAGCTTCCTCTGCACTTCGGAAGCCACATTGAGCTCCATAAGCTTAGCAGCACTTTTGGCGCGCGAAGCCATTGGCAAGGCCTCAAAATGTGGTAAGCTATACAACAAGGCATCATTGCGCTACAGCAATCTTACTCAAGAAAGCTCATTACACAGAAGTCCGTTCCCCCCATTGCAATGGGGGAGGAATTTCTATACCAGGAAGATCTTTCTTGTCGTATTAGAAACAGGACTGCCCGCGAGCGCACCCGGCAGTCTTCTCTGCACCATTTATATTTCACTATTAGAAGATGGTAACCTCACACCAAGATAGGCTGCAAGGATGCTGAAAAATAAGTCGTGGCGCTATGCGAGTGAACTCCCGAAATGACTGCCAACCCTATCATTGATGTTTTTGTGGTACAGTACAGTACTGTACAGTACAGTATGATACATCAAAGCCGAGCTGAAAACGGCACACACTGCATCTCCTCATACCGGTATGTCGAGAAGTTGGACCGAAGGTGATTCGATACTTTTTTCAAGAGAAAGAAAAAATGCCCCGCAAACGGCGACTCTTTGTTCGTATTATCTTGAATAAGAGGGAATTCTCTGGACGTCTAGGTTTCTCTTCTAGGTAAGGCGCTGTCTTACTTTGCTGGCACTTTCTCCCGTTCCCGTCAAAATAGGAAACCCTGACGTCCTGAGACAATTCTCTCTTGAATCAAGACAACAACAGTTATATCTATCTACGTTCCTCGAAAATGATGTTTGGATTTCGAATTATACAATTATACATCGAGAGTGTTTATTGGTTAGGGCACTTTGGTTCCTCAACCTACCTGAAGTTCCTGCTCTCACATCTCTTTGTTCCAAAAAGTTGCCGGAGTGGAGTCCTTACTGCCAATTCACAGGATGAATGTCGGAAGGCTGCCATGACTCTTTCGGCTCCGGTCTATGGTCTACAATCCGTTATCAAAATAGGACCCGAGGGGAAGGCAAAGTGGGGTTTATGTGTCAGATTAGTTTTATTGCATGATACTTTAATAAAGAGTGCATCGAGATTCCGCAGTCGAGAGAATCGGGTTTGTAGTGGTAAGCACAAAATGGTTAACGAGGCTAGACAACTTAACCCAGCGTAAAGTGTCTTTTTCTCGGGGACGGTGTGTCGGGTGGTCTACAATGTATATAATACCTGGGGCTCGCATCCTCTGCTACCGCACTCTCCGGTTGGGCTTTGGACATCGCCGCCTCATACCTTTTTCCGAACGGCAAGCATCACTACCACCAAAACTCCTACACAATCTCACCAGCGCCGCTGCTATTATACCACCACTACCTCCCACTCTCTTAAACTCCCAACAATAAAGATATATTTTTCTTGAACATCCTCTAAATCTTGTTTAATTACTTTGACGGACAGCGCTCGCAAAATGGCTGGACATAAATCCGGCACAACTTCCCGTACCGCGCCACTTGAAGGGGCTGATTCTGAGAACGCTAGCCTCAATGTGGGATCGCGCGTTCCCTTGAAGCAGAATATTCCCAGAGACTGTAGGCTCAGCCCTCTCATTATTCTACGTAGTTAGGCAGCTAGGGTATTGACACCTGGTTTCATAGATGCTCTTGCAGTTGTATGTTCCGCAGTCGCAAGATGAATTGGTTGAAGAACTCACATACTGATATTACCGTGCCCTGTACAGTTTGGAGAATTTCTAGGTACCCAATTCTACACTCTATATCGCATCTACTTGTTTTAAAGACCAACTAACTTCATGTTTCACAGGAACCTTCCTATTCCTGTTCTTCGCATTTGGCGGCACACAGGCAGTCAAAATCAATCATTCTGGCAGCGGCACTCTCCCTAAAGACCCTACTAGCGCTATCCCATCACCGGACCTTCTACTTTATGTGTCCATCTGTTTTGGGTTTGCCCTTACCGTCAATGTTTGGGTCTTCTACCGCGTCACTGGTGCATTGTTCAACCCAGCTATCACTTTCGGATGTGTCCTTGTCGGAGGGGTTCCTCCTCTCAAAGGTGCTCTAATCGGAATTGCTCAATTGGTCGGAGGGATTGCTGCGTCTGGCCTTGTTGAAGGACTCACGCCCGGACAGCTAGCCGTTGGGACGGCTCTGGCGAGTGAGTATGCACTTTTGTGTGCTAACCTTATACCGTAGTCACGGGGCTCAGGCTAATGCAAGGGGCGACATGATAGAGGATGTCTCTATTGTTCAAGGGCTCTTTATTGAGGTTTTTTTGACAGCACAATTGATGATTACAATCTTTTTGGTAGGGAATCTAGTTTCCCCACCCTAGTCTCTCCGTGCCGAACAAAAAGGCTTACATTATTTGTTTCTGGTTAGCTTGCCGTGGAGAAAGTATGGTCCCTCGCCTCGGACAATTTGCTCAGATTTTTTGTGTGGTGAAAGTTGACCGGTTAGTAGCATCGTGCGACCTTTATTGCACCGCTTGGTATCGGGTTTTCCTTCTTTATTACCCAGCTCTTTGGGGTCTATTTCACAGGCGGTTCACTCAACCCCGCCAGGTCCCTTGGACCAGCGGTTGTTACCGGCGATTTCCCGGGCTACCATTGGATCTACTGTAACACTCTCACCCCCCTCACAAAACCACAGCTACCTCTTCTAACACAACACCGCATAGGGGTCGGTCCTGGCCTTGGAGCAGCCCTCGGGGCAGCAGTTTACAAATTCCTGCTCTTGGTCAATTACAAGACACTCAACCCTGGCCAAGACGACGATGGGCTTGCTGTTGTTCGTTGCGAGGTCGGTCGTGGGGGGAGGTCCGGGGAAACTTACGATGAGAGTCAGGTGGTTTCTGGCCCGAGCGGCATAGTACCCAAGGGATCTGACGAGAATGTTTAAACAATGGTACTGGGATTTTTGGGACAAGTCATGTTTTTCTCCCAGTTCGGCATGAGTGATGCTTGCTTTTGTTCCCTTTTCCATTTTTGGTTGTGTCGGGAAATAGACCACATTAGCTCGCTCCCGTACTCTTCTTCTTCCTTGCCTCCCAGCCTCTTCTCCACATCACCCTCTTTCTCTTCTCTGTTTTCCCAATTACACTTTATGAATTACGGTCATTTCCAAATTTAAGAATCTATCAAAGAAAGCCATGGCTCGGATAGGAGACTCGGAAGCCTTCATAGTTGAGCCAGGTCTCGCAATTGCCACTGTATAACTCCTTCTCACCCCCCACAACCCATAGTGTGAATCTTGAGGAGTATTCGAGTCTGAACGACTTAATTAGGTTCTCATCGGTTCATAGGACATCACTCGCAAGGAAATATATAGTGGTCTGTTTTTACCATCCTGCTTACTTGGGTCTAGGAGAGCTTCCACCCACCAGGCCAGAGGTATTTGCGGTAGACCATAAATGGCAATTATATGCAACTTGGAATCTCGACGACTCAACACACTAGCATAAAACCTAACCGGAAATGGGCTAGCGAAATTAAGAATATTTCCGAAGCAGATAGATATACCATACTGTGGTCTGGCAGCCCAACTCTTTCAATCGCCAAGTATGTCCTCTCACCACCCCCGCAACCTGCTACGTAGACAGTCATAGCGTTGAAAATACAGGCCCGATTATATAACGATTCAATGACTCCCTAACTCCAAGCGTCAGTGAGACAACCTCCCCCAACATAATATTTGTTAGCACGAGCTATCCGCGGTCTTTCAATATTCCCTGGAAACCCCCTATGGAACACCTCGTTGAACGGGATCCGACGAATGTTGTTGGAGTCCCCGGCGGGGCAGCGAAAGGGGGGGGGGGGTAGGGAAGGGGGTTAGAGGTAGTTCCTCCAAGGGTTGCGGGGGTCCCTTACTATGGGGCTCCGGTTAAAGGTTTGTTGGAGGTCTGACACGCGGGTGAAGCTGAGAGCCATGGGGAGGATTCCATACTTGTGCACCTAGGAACGGGTAGATTAGACAACGGAGGGACAACGCGTGGTTACATAGGAGGCTCGTTTGGTTGTGAAGACCTCCTTCCACCGGGGGCGATTGGCGGGGTTCAGCGTCGAGGTTAATCTAGCGATCATCAGAACGATTTTCAAACGAAATTCTTCAATCTTCTTTTCCGGGAACGAGTTTAGTTACCCCGTAACCGCCCAACCATGGTTCTCCAGGCTGGCTAAGAGCAGTCTACCCGACGGTTTATCAGGACCCGCTCGGCCATGGCGTCAGGTAGAGTGCTATAGGGGGCATTTTGTCATTCTCATTGTGAAAGAGATGGTTGGGTTTGGTGTGAGTGTTGGTACTGTACAGGAATGGGTGAGAGCATTGGGATGTCGGGAATGTCAATTTGGCATACTGTAGATGGCAGGGATTGTAGGAATGGGAAGCGGGATGGAATGTTCGATTCTTGCGATCAAGGACACGGTGCTGGACTCGGAAACTTGTATATCTTGATCGTTGTTGTCGTTGCCGCTCCAAGTGTTGACGAACAGGAGATGTTGTGTGTTCACTTTGGTTTTCATAGAGTAACCGACGACGATAGACGACGACGAGCACGTCCACAATTCACAATAGCCATAGTTCAACACTCCCGGTACGAAACGCTATCTCCCTGTCGGTACCTCGCGAAGAGTGAGAACACTTCTCCCCCCCCCCGCCTCGCCAAGACCAATAACATCCATAATATAGTGTACAGTACACCGTCCCAAGCGCTACCTACCGCTTCGGGAGGTGCGGGAAGCTTGAAGAGATAAGAAAAAAAGCCACAAAGGTATCCCGACCCAACCACCACCCTCACCAGTCACGCAGGTCAGAAGTCTCTAGCCAGCCAGCCAGCCCTACAGTTCCACGTGCGCTAGGAACATTCGGGCGATTTTTCCTCGCGCTTCCAGTCGAAACGCCTACAAGGGCAGTCTAAAGCGGGTCTGCAAGATGGGTTTCGTGTGGGCGCTTGGAATACCGTAAACCAGACGGACTAACCGACAGGCAGGTAGACAAGCTTTTTGGGGAATAACCTCCCCCCCATCATCCATCATCTTGGGCTTTCGCAAAAACGGTCAAGCACGAAACATAACCCGCAATTACGTGCATATGCGGCCACTCGAGTACTCGTAGAGAGGTGGGGGGGAGGGGGGGGTATCGGTAGGTCCGTATGCGAAATGAATCAAGGTGTGGGTGTTCAGGAGGGAGATCAGGGAGATCAGGGGAGGAGTGGCTAATGTCGTTCGCACTGAGAGGAGTCTGGATATGAGGATTAGCTAGTATGGCTTTTATTATCCCTGAAAGAGCGGATAGGGGAAGTGAGTTCGCCAACAGCAATTCATTGTTGCATACGCAGGAATAAACATGCGCAGGAATAAAAATACCAAGAATTGGGACCTCTATGTGGGTATCATACGGTGGCTGCCGTAGTTTTTATTTACAGTCTCCCCAACGCCGCGAGGAATGAGTTACTAGGCTGTGACGAACAGGGGCAATTTGGCGGGCAAAGAAAAGTGAACCCGTCAAAGTAGGGTAACAAGAAAATACCGGTATCATGCCTGTTACCGTTCCCTGTTCGTCACCAGCCGGCATTCATTTGTTCCCCCGTTGGAGGCTGTATGATATGTATGCAGGTTGAAGCGCCCAAAATAGAAATAGACTGAACGTGGGATTTTGTTGGATCCTGATGCCGAGGTGCCAGCCCGTGGTCCGAGCTTTCTGGAGGGCGGAGGGAAGGTGGGCACACGGCACCCCCCTCTCCCAGATCGGATCTTGTGGGAAAAGAAACGAAAGGGTGGGCTTTTTTGGTTCCTGAGATGGTGGAGAGATTGTGTGCGGTTGGGGCACCGGCACGTAGGTACCCTCCGTTAGTTGGGGTTTTTATAGCATGGTGATGGTGTCGAGACGAGTCCTTTTTTTAGGACCTTTGATTGGGCTTGTTGACCAGAGGTTATCAAGCACGGGGGAGATGAATGTATTAGTCGCTGGCGATGAATAACTTGTCACGACATCCGGGTGAATGGATCATGCGAGGGAAATTGAGAATGGTATCATAATAGCCACACGGGTAAAGTGAGATGAACATTGTGATTTTTGCAAGTTCTCGAATGACGGTGTTCTGATATTGAGGGGTTTAAGGCTGGCATGGGTGTGTGTGACGGTATGGAAAAGCTTCGTATTCTCGGCTCCACGTTTGGAAAGTCGGGGGCGGCTAGGATAATAAATTTAATTGAACGGTGGGGGGAGTTGTTGATCCCCTTGACAAGAGACCAAGATAAAACCAGTTATCTGTCATTTAACCAAGTACGAGTACCGGAGCACATACTGCCACAATCCGGGAACAATCCGGAGCAGCTTTAAGCTACCGGTATCACTTGATTTCTCTTCTTCCAGCGTATAATGGATCCTGGCAAAGTGAGATGCCCATTGCGGTTTAATGTGCATATCACCAGTTGCTCCTGATCTTAGTGAGGAAGAGAAGAGAGCATCGGTAGGATGCATTCACTATTTTGTGATTGGAGGTTATTACCTTTTCGGAAGGTGGGTGGTACAACATGCAAGGCTCAAGCGAGACCAACCATAAATGAAGCTCATCATCTGAATACGGGTAGAGATTAACAGGGGTAGTGGTTTTGGGTGGTTCAAATTTCATCTGCTTACTTGCAGTTGACTTCTACTCTAGTCTATGAGCGAATCATATCTCGTGTCGAGCATTCTGTTCGAGTACCGGTACCCTACTTCAGTTGTGGGCGCGTACGGGGAAGGAGATGGCTAAAACCATTCGCTACTTTTAAACAATCCTCGTCCTTGTGTTATCCTTGGCATGCAGCTGTTGGAAGACAGCAGCCAACCAATAGACCTTCACCGCTTCCTCTCCCCTTCAGTCGAAAAATGTTCAAATCCCTGTTAAGGCAATTATGAGCCGTAGTTGGTCGAGGATGATTGATTTGTTGGCTGTTGGTGGAGAGGGAGGGAAGGAGGAATGGAAGTACGAGTACGGTAGTTATGCTTATTGTCCCTAGTGGGTGTTTATGGGGGTTGGAAAATACAGTGAGAGAGTTCTCCACTGCAGACTCTATTCCGATATTTTTTCTAACGGAGACCCGTCAACATCTCTAAATACATTTGCACACCTTGCTGAATACAGGACATAACCCTTCCCACCTGCATATCGGTACTTTCCCACGCATGGAGACACGCTCGGCGGAATTACTCGTGCTCACGCATAGAAACCCGACACCAAATTCAAACCAGTGGGTTTCAGGGAAGTTGCTCTAAGCATCGTAGCTTGTACTGTACTAGTACTTGGGTGTAATTATTGTACTCGCTTCAACTCGCTTCTGCCACCTTACAGGGACCACACCTCCAACTCGCCACCCCCCCCCCCTACTCAAGGAAAACGGATCCCCCGTCTCGCACCCCACAGACAGACGCATCTTTCAGCCTACATATTGGCTCTCCCCCCTCCTCCACTCTTTCAGTTTTTTTCTCGCTTCTTTCCCGTAAAATCTTCAGCTATCTGCACTTCGCCGAGGAGAACATTTCTACAACCTTCCCCACGAACGACCTCCTAGGCGCGTGGCCCACTTGTAATCTGGGAACCCCTTCTAGAATCAATCACGTTCATTCATTCATTCATTCACCCTTTTTGGGAGTACCTTGCCCTCGATATTTTTGTGCCCGAGATTTGGAAAAGGGAGGGTGATTTTTGAGCTGGAAATCGTTGGATCATACAATACACTTCAACAGCCTTTAGTCGCATACATTCACACCATACAACCGGACATTATGTCCCGATCATCAAGGCCCTTTTCTTGGAAGCTGGTTCTCGTAGCTCTTCTCGCAACGGTCGGCCTAGCAACAGCACATTTCGAACTTCAGTATCCTCCATGGCGGGGAAATACTCTAAAGGACGATATGCAATGGCGGTATCCATGTACGATCACTAACTCCTATCTTAAACGAGGGATTTGGGGCTAAACAACTAGATAGGTGGTGGGATTCCAGTAACAACCAACAGAACCAAGTGGCCGCTCAAGGGAGGCGATATCTCAATTGTCCCAGGCTGGAACGCCGGCCATCCTTCGGCATTCTTCTACGTTAACATGGGCTTCGGCTCTACCCCTCCAAACATGACGAACGTTATGCAACCGATTTTTCAAATGACCGGGCCGAGCAGAGATCCGTACCCGGGATCTTTCTGCCTTAGAGATGTTCCGTTGCCCGTCAACGCTTCTGTAAAGGCCGGCGATAATGCTACTATTCAAGTGATTCAAGTGGCACTACACGGCGCTTCTCTTTACAACGTAAGTGCCCCCAACATGATTGTACTTCAGAGAGAAGGGTTGTTGGTATTGTAATTGGTGAATTTATGCTTACTGTTTCATGAATAGTGCGCCGATATCACATTTGTGGAACCTGGAGAGGAAGATAAGATGCCGGATGGGATGTGCGTGAACAGCACAACATTTAATTTCAATCTCGTATACACGACACGGTCCTCATCATCCATCAGCTCGAAGAATCTATTAGACAAGACTACGATGATCACGGTATTGTTGGGCGGTCTATTTCTGGGGGCCTGGCTGTAGCGGTTTGGTTAGCGTATGATTGATTCCACGAAAGGAGGTGGCGGGCGTTCAAAGTAGGTTGAGGCTACGATATTTTAATGGCTTCTCGAGTCTTTTTTTTTTTTTTTTTTTTTTTCGACTCTTTAACTTATTCCACTTCTTCTGTACAAAGTATTCACCATACTACTGCCTTACCTTTTTTTTTTTTTTCTTTTTTCTTTTACCACGTTTTGGCTTCTTGGGTTGTTTGGGTGTCTATCCGGTTTCTCTCTCACTTTTTTACTTCACGTCACTTCCCCTTTCGGCACCGATCCTGGTTGGCCCTTCCAGTTCCATTACTCGTATTGTTACTCTTAGTTTAGATGACGGAGTACCGTAAGCTGGTGACGGACGGACGGATAGGTCAGAAGTGGCGGAGAACTGTACATGCATGCGCCCCACCGGGTACAAAAAGAAAAAAAGTTCACCAACTCATCAAGAGATTGGTGGAGAAATTCTTTGTATAACTTTTTTTTTTTTTTTTTTTTTCACTTTCCGTTTTTTTTTTCACGCATTGGTTTCGGAGCATAGAGGTCTGATTACTACTTGTCTATTTTTTTTATTCCTTGTCTGCACCGCTCCCTCTCCTCCTCCCTATTGTATGGTATTGATACTGCACATACGGTAATCTCATCACAGCTCTATTGCACTAGGCAAAAGTCCGCCTAGCTTTTTCCAGTGGCGGAAAGGGGGAGAGAAGAGAGGAGGAGGGGAAAAGAAAAAAAAAAAAAAAAAAAAAAAAAAGAGAGATGTTCAGCCGTTCCTAGTGAAGTGTTCAAGTGGTGACTGTTCGTCACAACTGGAGGCTCGGAGAATGGGTGATTGGGTGGTAAGAAGACGTTGAAATTCGACGGATGTGGGATCAAATGTAATGCAGGTATCCCACACAGGGCGTACAAGTACCGCACAATTATTCGGGGAGAAAAGGAAAAAGGAAAAAAAGGAAAGAAAAAAAAACTAGCTTCAAAGTGTGCCTTTCTCCTGATTGCTACAATATCCAGCTTGGGGGTATCATGACTGTAGATTTTTATCCATCATATGGAAGGATTTCATCCTGCAGTACGGTACCGTACCGGTATGGCCCCGGGGCGGGGTTTACCGCACAGTTCACCTGATTCATTGACTAAATTTACGAGCACATTCCTTTCAAACCGCCCCGCGGGCACAGCAGAACACAAAGTACTCGTACAGTTCACTTGCCCTGTTACCGGCTACAATTCTGCAGCCTAAATGACTAAATGACGGTGATGCTCCACCGAAAGAATCTATCGATCCAAGAAATCTATCCAGTCCCCTCGCCGGCAAGAATTAACGAGGTGGTTTACAATAACTGTAACCAGTACGGTACCGCACTCCTACAGGTTTAGACTACACTACGGTACACTGACAAAAAAAACAGGACATAATCTAAGCTTTGTTCGTAGGAGCTCGTCGCTGTCTTGCGTTGGGAACATTAGACGGATCTGAAGGGGGGGGGGGGTGTCGAATGGGTGGGTTGTGCGAGGGTCGGGCGAGGGATGAATAAGGCCAAAAGGGGGATGTGAATGGATGGATGGCATTTTTGGCTAATGACGTGACAATCCACCACTGATGCGGAGATCTGCCAAGTTGGGGGTTGTGGCACATGTGCATAGTGCCTAATAATAGGATTTTAACTTGCCCTTTTTTTTTTTTATTCTTAGATTTTCGCCAGTAGGAACGAGTGTGATGCGGATATTTTGGGGGGTAATTTGGTTGTGTCTATATATCACAATTTATGAGTGAGTGGATATTCCGATGGGAATTTGGTAAATTTATTTGAGTAGGAGAGTTGGAGGTACTTGTAAAAAAAAGAGGGCTACCGTAGTGGTGTGTAGAGATAGTTAGTACTCGTAGCGATGCTTTTCTCTGAAAGTTTGTCGGTGCCCATTCCGCCAGCAGGAGCTAGCTACAATAGCTAGTTAGCTAGCCTATTCCGCAAGTCCTACTATTTCCCAGCATTCGCGCTAACCTGGCTTTTGGAGAGTAGGGTAGTCCAACCCGCCATCTTCCCCTCTCCCTCGGAACAGCGAGGAACTTTTGCCTGATAACTTTACGCGGAATATAATTTACGCTGCATGCCTTCCCCCGACCGACCGTTTTCATGGCATACAAGTACCAGCGGAAACTTGTGGGGAGCCGATCCCACCACATCGAGCGAGATATTGGGTGCGGTGGACCTTCTTGGCGGGGACGCGCGAGTAAAATATTCCCGCAGCAATTTCGGTTAGGCCTACGTTTGGGTATGACGGGCGATGGATACTTGTAGTTGGGCCATGGACAGACAGTTAGCTGTCGCAGAAAGTTTACTGTAGCTAAAAGCTTGGAATCGCGGTGGAGAGCTGTTTTTTGGGATAAGGCATTTGTGCGACGGGTCGATCCGAACTTTCCTATATGGGACCGGGTTTTTGTTGTGGTGTGTGTGGCGACGATGGATTTTTTACTCGTAGCTATGGATATCACTATCCGTTGGATGCGTGGATACGGTATGTATGCTTATCCATTACTGTGCTCGTACTGATTATCGGTAATTGGATAAGTTTGGTAAAGGTGCTTTGGGGGGTAACTTAGGGGGAGCCTTCTTCCTCGGTGATCGTGATGATATGGAAGAACCTATTGGCAGCGCCACTTTAAAAGCTGCCGACGCAATGGGTGGTAATGTACAAGTACTGTACCCGCAGACCATCCACTTTGTCCCCACGGTGCCATGGGGTTGGTGATATGGTAAGCATGGATAATCGGGAATTACGTTGACACGGTCGGAAACGGTATGGGGGCTGTGATGCAGATTGTGCGGTCAGCAATGCCGTACTGTATTGTATTGGCGGGTGCACTTCTGAGCAACTTCTGAGAGCGGAGTTGGGTCGTATTGCTGTGCAAAACCTCTAGTCTAGTTGTGTGTGGGGTATGATAGTCTAGTCTAGTCTAGTCTATCAGGCAGCTTTTTCTGGTGATGGCACCCGTCATGGGTTGTGTGGGCTCGAGGATGATACGGTAGACTAACCGGGTCTTGAGCTGGGAAAAGCAAAGTTCAGCTTTTGATGATCTACCGCCGTTTCGACCCAATTGGGAGCACTTGGTACGTAATTCGTGGTTGAACGCAGTCATTGTTGGGCATACTCGAGTACGTATTTAATGGTTAGTGATAGTTTACCATGGACTATTGTCTTTTATTCTGATAATATGAATGTGTCAGCAAAGCACTCCTTGGTACGGTACTAGCTTGGTGCCAAAGTTCGCTGACCCCCCCCCCCACCCACCCCATTTTACGCCAAAATGGGCATTTTCACGCTGCGAAACCTCAGCCCCATCTCTCCGCGAAGAATTGGAAAATTTACAAAGGCCTTTAGAGTTGTCTAGATATTACCACCTATGAGTGATGAGCTTTATTGGTGAATGTCCATGGTGTAATTCTAGAACTGATAATGGTGGGCGAGTGGTACCTACAATTTTATATGACTCTACCATACAAAAAGCACATTACAATGGTATCTTATCTGGACTCTAAGCTCTCAGCCATCATGATGGGGCATGGAAATTCTCATAATTTTTTTTCACTCAGAGGGTCTAGACAATCACCTACATTACAGGATTAATTTCGTTAAATTCTATGTTTCTTTCAAATGAGTTTTGAGTGCCCGAAACCACCCATTTCCGGTTCACAATGGAGGGGGTGATCGAATTTTGGCTGCCAAGATCGTATCATACAGTACAGTACAGTACTGTACTGTACTGTACGAGGCCGGTATCAAAAAATGATGAGCAGTGTAAGGGTTTTTCCACTGAGAACAGCCATGCTCACACCCTTTCAACCAATGGTCTAGTCAAGCGATCCAAACCAAATCTTGATCCATATGAAACGATTCCCTAGATTTTACTTTTCAACCCTTTAGAACTCTGTCAAGTATCTAAACTGGCTGGGGAATTATCCCGAGAGAGGCTTGGCGCCTTTTTCAACTTCAACTCTACAACATTGCATGCCAAAGTAGCCAGCAATTCTTTGATAATCTTTGAGCACTTGTGGAGGTATTTGAAAGATATTTGGGTTCTATCAAAAATTAAATTTTTTTTTTTTTGGGGGGGGGGTTTAGAACGTATCGAATGGGAAGCATGAAGAATAGGATGGTTTGGGTTGTTACATGCCATTCTGCTTACCATTTTTGACACCAGCCTAGTACAGCAGTCCATGTTCCGGCGTTCTGAGTGTAGGGGCATGACACCTGTCTCGTGCGACCCTCCACCCTCCATCTTGGGAGGAGAAAGCCGGGACCATAAAAATATCCAGCAGTACCGGTACAAGCTACCAGACAGATATCCGCTCACTTGACGTTTGCTAATGCTAGTCCCTGCATATAGTAGTAGATAGTACGCCACTCGCCTCTATGTACAGTACCTGGCACTTTCACAGAACTAGAAATACAATCTTATGAGGCATTTTCCCAAACACAACTTCAACCCATAAACCGCAAAGCACCCAAGCGCGATCAGTCAAGTGGCTCAGAACTCCTCCCCGATAAATGCTAGATGGCCGGCGCGGGGTTCAGATAGTCTGACCGGGGCATCGGAGGGATCGCAACTGAATCTGCATTTTTTGTGGAGTCAGAATAGGTGAAGAACCACCTCCCTTGTCCATATAGTATTCACTGTTTTGTGTTTTGGATTAGAAGTGTTGTGGTCTAGTGATCATGTACGAGTATGGCAGAATACACAGCCCGACTTATCCGTGTTGATATATCATACCTGCTTTGAGTGCTTTGCCTGGCTGAGCTATGTGCTTATCCCAAATGATATTTATAGTAAAGAAGTTTCTGTAGGTACTGGCCGAGGGTGCGAAGATATGATATTGTGACGACCAGTTGGCGGATCCTATCCGCACCCTTCCGCCTTCACCAAGCAGAGACCCAATATCAGTTCTGAATAAGCTCACAATTCGCTGACTCGCGAAAGGTGAATATTACCTACTAATACATCAAAATGTGAGTAACCGAAAGTAGTATGGGAGGCCAACTATCAGGCCAACCTGCTAAGGGCCCCGCATCAAGCCTAGCCGTTTGTTCCGTACCGAAGTGGGAATGAATTTAGGTTCGGCCGGCATCAAAAGTCCAAATCCGGGTGATAACGCCGAGTGATAACGGATGTAACATGATCAGCTCAAAGTTCTTGGATGACTATGCTCGAGCAATTTCTCCGGGCCGTACCGTGCTAGCTTGAGTTACCCACCCTTTTTTTTTAAAAAAAATAAAAAATAAAAATAGAATTGGATTCTTTTTGTTTCCAAGTTCATTGAGGCGTGGTGGTGATCATGAAGGTGTGGCGGATTCAACCGAGGACCGGGATTTTCACAGGTTCTGTAGGAGTAGTTTGGAGGATGGCCTACTCGAGTGCGTTACCACTGACCGGAAGATTAGTCGCCAAATTGTAGCGGGAGGCGAGATATGGGTCTGTGATGTACTCGTACAGTAGACTATCTACGGTGTGAGTATTGTTCCCCCCCCGCGAAGCATGAGACTAGCTGAGGATTTCTTTCTCTAGAAAGTCTTTCGAAAATTATCACAATCGGTCCGACTCACACGCCGTTTCGAGGGGGTTGGTTGGTGATTAGTGTACCCTTTCTTGCCCACCGTGTTTTCGGGGTATCATAGTTCTGATAAATCTACGCCGGAGGTTTTTCCAAGATCATTGGCGGGGTTGGAGACCTCCCGAGAAATTCCTGCTACCAATGTTTAAAATGGAGGACTACCATCCCAATTTGGAAATATGAGTGGGGAAGTCAGAGGCTCCTATGATATAACCTTCTAAAGCACTACGCCACACCCATGTGCTCTGATGCTTAGATTTCTGCTGGGTTTCCGCCCGATGGGTGTCGTTGGGCTTTCATGGCTGTCTGTGGCTTTCACCGGTTCTGTTAGTAAAGGATAACCTTGGATTATAATAGAAATTATTCGTAAAGGTCCTTCGGCGAAAAAGGACACCTTCAGAAACCATTGAAACCCCCGGAAGGAACAACTTTGGCCTCGGCTGTTTAGGTTACAATTTTAAACACAGACCTTCTTGGTGCTGACGAGTCCACAGCCTCGAAGTGCTCTTAACCTGCTCCCCGGCTCCGACGGAAACTTCGCTTTTGACACCATCTCTCCCCCGAATACTATTCGTGTCTGAGTTAGCTTTTTCGATGCACCCAAGCAGAAGGGAAGTGTGTTACAGAAAGCCAACTCCTCGAGAGTGCGCGCAGAAGTTTCGGGGATTATAAGGCCCCCAAAGGCCATTCAGACTCAGCGCCAGATGCAGTGCTTCCACACAATTTTCTCAGGGCCAATTGGGTTAGAGGAGGCACTTCAAGTGGTTTCTGCACACCCCACCATTTCTGCATCATGACGCTCTGAATGTATTGGAGCTGAAGAAACCATCAAAACGATATAGACACAGAATATATCGATGATACAAAGCGGGTAAGTTACGCTAAAATGTTTGAACCGCCTGATAATGATGTTACTACGGATAATAGCGGATGACTGGTCACACAGCGGTAGATAGAATATATGTGGGGAACTATGGCGGTGTGTGGACAAGAGTGACGGGTGGGGTAAAACAACTTCGATCGTCGATCCTATCTTTAGGGACAGCTGTATAAGTAAAACATAATAAACACGTCCCCATCCTTCCGTATACCACCACACCCATCTCTAAATCTCCAAGTATGCCCCCCCCATTCCTCAGCCCACTTCCATGGTAACAAAGGAAACACATGTCTGGGGAATCTACTCCGTAAATCTCTAAACTTCCAGACTTCCACATTGAACTACTGAACTTCTGAACTCTCTACCAGGCTTCCACAATTTACTCCGATCAATCGACATCCATACAGAACCTTCGACGAATAAGAGCCATGAAAGTACCATGATAAAAGACCAGCAGGTTATTCCGATATTAGGCTAATTTTGGGCGAAGACATCAAGACGGCGGCGAGAACAGCATGACAAAGATTACAGGCCGTGGTGGGGTATTTATTAGTGCCATGTCATCTTCTCTCAAACTCTAGCTTGGCGGTAGCATTGATCTGTGCATACCCGAGAGCCCACATCAAACCCTCGTCTCCTTCTGCGTGGTGCTCAATGAGTGTCGTGTGAGCTTCCTCGTTGCGATCCTTGGAGATGAGGTGACAGGGAGAATCCGGGATCATGTAGATGAAGATCGATTGCACCATGCTGGGCGCTGCTTGAAGCGCGGATGTGATTTACCATGTCCAGGTAGTATTCGTAACCGAGGATAGTTCTAGCAATAGCAAATATAGCGACTAGATATGTTAGAACTATGTTAGGTTTCAGAGCTCCACGGGGTACTGATAGTTCTGGTAGGAACATTGGAGGATTGAACCGATTCTCATGATGACTGAACCGAGCGTGGTACTCAATCTTCTTCCATATCATACATATCATTGATCATTGAGACGAAGGGCAGCGCAAGTATACATCCCAGGGAGTAAAACGCTGACATAGAGCCCAATCTAGCCTTGTCGGGCGAACCAAAGTCTTTATCGTCAAGTTAGGAATGAAAATAAGTTGTTCATTGGTTGGCATTATACAAAGGCTCAAAGTGTCAATTGTCTGGATGCTGTTCATCGTCATCGAGGAGCCAAAACCGGATGTCCATCAGACACCGAGATGGGCCAGGGCGATGACTAGGTACAAAGATCGGAGATTCCGTTTCTTGTACCTGTATTACGGTCAGTATTAAGCACAACATCAACGCTGGAGGAATCCTCAGTATAGCAAGATGTTGGATCCTTCTCCATCAATATCGAGATGACTGGGTCGAGAAGAGGTTTAGAACATCGTCGCTTGCGAGGGAATATGTTTAACAAACGATCGCATACCATCGATTGCAATCTTTGACCTCACCCATACCAAGATATAATCACTATATCGTAGGAAAATAGGGACTTCAATAGAAATATTTAATTCTATTTTTAGTGTAACTTTCTTTTGCTACTTCCTCGTCTGTTGAGTGTCGTAGGGGACGGGAAACCATCCTAATTATGCTGGTGAGAGTGTATGACTGTGTTGGGGGTAAACATATGGATGCGCACACGTGTTAGTTAGTCCTTTTAGTTAGCAGACTCGCTCCTGAGAATAAATAGGAACCTTTACATCTATGGTACCTCCCCGTCCAACATTCACAAGTGTTCACTTCTACGGGTACAAAGTTAATGCCTTGGTGTGGGGGGGCGATGTCAAAGGGTTCAATTCATGGTACTTTTAAACTTTTTCCCGACTGAGTCAGCAGCCTCTTCAACAGCCATCCTAAATTAGAGTTCGTACATCGTCCTTGATCCCGAGTATCGTACAACCCGAGCCCTTGGTGCCGGAATACTAGGAGTGGCCTCAGCTAGTTCGGCACCTAAGCACAGACAAAAGGGAGTGGTGCGGGAGGCAATTTAATGGAACCCACAGGGTCTCACTCCACCCCAGCATCAGATGGGACTCGCCAAGGTATCTCAGACCTAGGATGCATCCACAAGCCCTCCCCCATTAGGGATACTTCTTCGAACCTCCCTCCTACCGCAAGAATCACCTCGCAAATTGGGGAGATACGGAGGGGTGCTGTCAAAGTACTGTGCCTTATCTACCTCATGCTGCGCTTTATCGCGCCTTTACCCGGAATTCAGGTGGGAAAAAACATTGCAACTAGCAAGCCAGACAAAGTTCATTGGCAATACTCGAGTGGAGCTTCACTACACTCCTCCCCCGGACCGGCTGACCCAATCCCCGCACTATATCCCTCAGAGATCCCTATCAAAATAAACTAGGTAGAGAAATAGTGTCACTCTAAGCCTTGACGCTGATAATCCCAAAATTGTACGTCCATAAGCGATTCTGGGGAAGCCATCGGTATCCGGGGGAGGTATTGCTAGGAGTTGTTTCTGCATGGATGCTCACTCGGAAGTTTGGATAGTAAAGATGTTATGGGCTGCTGAACGAATATATCGTAGACGAAAAGGGGTGGGCGGGCAGGGATAAGTACGGGGGGAAAACTCGGGATAGCCGTGAGTCTGCTGCATTTCCAGTGCCTCTCTTGAGGGGACACTGTTTTCTCGTGTCCTTTAGTGGTGGTATTAGCTGTTCCGGTAGGGTCTGCACGCTTGATCTGTAGTAATCCCCCATACATGGTGGGACCATTTACCGCAAAAAGGGATATCATATGATCACCCAGACTTCTGTTCAGTCACTTTATCATATGATACCAATTCCTTATCATTTTTTATAGCCCTTGAAATTGGACATGTGGGGGTCCCTTCCTAAGCCGATGTGGTCATAGTGTTGATGTCCTAATTTATCGAAACCCTGCCCCAGACGATATGCAATGCCGGGAATTGAGGATCCTGCGCCTCTCCAGTGGATGTTTTTGTAGAAATCAGTTATGACACTATCATGCTCATTTCCCAGCCCTCCGACGTGTTTCGCCAAGGCTTCGTTCAGCCAAAGTGCACGGGCTCTCAACTCCAATTACCTGTAGACGTTTTTATATTTTATCTAGGATTCTGCCGAAAAAAAAAATTCCAACAACGTACCTGACTGGCTACCCTTTGGAAGCTGGCACGGTCCCACTTCATCCAAACCATAATTCCAGTCTTCGTTGACAAGTCGTATATGGGCTGGTGTTCCTGGTACTTGCGCCATGGGTGTTCAATTATTAGAGCTATAGTGAATAATCGCTAACCTGCTGGCCATAGACTAGATCCCATCCACTTGCCCATCCCAGAGATACAGTGGCCAGAGAAACTTTAGAGAGGGTTAGACCTAGGAAACGCCAAGGCTTCCTGATATCATACTTTTGAAATGAGAAAGTAGATATTCGAGGAATTAGCCAAGTTAAGTTGGGGACCTAACAAACTTACCCATATCGCTCCAATGCCAATAGTGTTATATGCACTCAGTGATTGAACTCCATATGAGAATTATTTCATAGATACCTCTCCATTTCTCCCTAAACTCTAGTATTTAGTATATCGGTGCTCCTACCTCCCGGGCTGGGACTGGAGCTACGCCCTTCGTAGGATAGGGGAATAGCGAATCTAACTTAAAATCTAGTTGGGGAGGCTATGACTATTGTAAAAGTTAGTCATGGGCTGAGATGGTACAGGTGGGTTGGAGGAAGGGTGGACGTTGCGATAGTATAGCTCTTGAACGGGCTGGAGGAGGGAAAAGGGGAAGAACGCGGGTAATTTATTAAGTTTAGGGGACAATCCCGACTGGAGCGTTTCAGCAAGTACACT
>NW_003298755.1:1958893-1993661 GCF_000151645.1 Tuber melanosporum
GAAGGACCTCACTGACACCAAGGGAGGGTTCCTTAGAGAGGTATCAAATATTTGAAACTGATGTTTGTCTTTCGGCACTTATGCAAGTATCAATCTTGGGGGTGTCGGTAAAGATTGGAGGACTCCTGCCCTGGTCCCTAGCGGGCTTCTGTACCAGAAGGCTTAGGTTTTCTGAATACCTCCACTACTCCTATGATATTATCATATCATACCCGGGCAAACACTTAGATGGAGCAACCGGCACAAGTAAAAAATTAGGGCTTGGGAAATTTCGGGTAGAGTCCACCGGGAAGGGCTAAGATATAATAGGACTTATGTTCTCAGTATGATAGTAAGATATTCACTCTGAATTTACCTGAGCCAACATATCCACTATCATACAATTGAATATGAGTCAGCACTCTAGTGTTAAATTTTGTTATAGTATCATACCGTCACTGCACTGTACTGCACTAACTTTCACAGGAAAAGGTAGAGACGAGTGCAGCACATCAATATTTAAGAGAATTTTAATTCCACAGCTTGGACTTTAAGCCCGGGGGGTTGCTACGTATGATAATATATGATACTACAATACAATCCAACTTTCCCGAGTGACTTCCCATGAATGAGAGCTCCTCATCCCGCATTTCCAATCCCAGAACTCGGCACCTCCTTCGGAAACTTCTGGAACAAATCCACGGGCTTTCCGATTGGCGCTGCCACAAGTGACACAGCTATTCTCGAACAGCGGTCTATCTGGATAGACCCCGACCTCCAGCCAACAAATGATATTCCACCGCACCCTCTCCGAGTACATCAAAGGAGGAGAGACCACGGACCTGCCCCCACTTGAGCAAGTCCTGCGAAGGGCAGACGTGTACGGCAATAGTGGGATTCTAGCCAAGGGCTTTGAGTGCATGAACATCTTCGTGCCCACTCGTAGCCATCCGAGCACTGGGATATGTGTTCGGACAGCCACGAATCGGATCCCGAGCCATACGTACTAACATGAATCAAGAGGGGGGGAATGGGGGAGGTTGTAGGCCGCTCCGCCGTGTTTAGTGCTGTCTTTCTCCACAGTGACTCCTCCGTCTCGAAGGTGCTTTCCCATGGAGGGGTAGACTACTAGCTCCTATAAGACATCAGTATCACCTCTCACACATCCAGGACCGCTACCATCACCAATGGCCCACCATGGAGCCTACCTTACTAATTGGATGTCATGCCAACCCCCAGGAAAACTGATTCCTCCACCTGGGCCCTGAATCCTCATCTATTGCCTTACAAATATCGTTATTGTAAGGCTCTGAAAAGCGGGAGGCTGGAGATTGGAAAGAGTGGAGGCCGTAGATACCGTTACCGCTACTTCACGGTGGGTGCTGGGCGAAGTTTTCAAAGCATTTATAGCTTTGGGAGTGGGATGTCAATCCGGTTCACCTTGGCGACATTCCCGAGGTTTGAATCGCGGGTAGGCAGACCGAGATCCGTTGAAAATTCTAGCTTCAGTCGATATGGTTCGATCAATCAATGCTGAGATAATCCCAATTTTTGAGAGAACTGGGCAACATACCCCTACTTCAAGTAGGTATACCCGAAATTTCATGATTCAGGAGAAGTTACAGACAACCCTCCCAGAAAGTGGCCCCTACGAATTCAACCTCGACGCGATGCATAGCGCAAGGATTTCATGTTACGTCCCAGAGGGCGAACCAGTTCTACCTCAGCTTGTTTACCCAGCATTAAGCTTAGTTCCAGCCGGAACGTAAGAAACCCGTTTCCTTTGCAAACACTAACTCCGAACAGGAACAAAACTTTAAGATACAGTATCATGCTCTGCAAGGCTCTTGTAAGCAAATAGTAAACTCTCCATCTATAATCATATTATCAATAATGATCCAGCCCGACACCCTATTCGGGCCAGTTGAAATCACGGGCAAAACCGACTACTCCGCGCAAATATCCTTTCTCTCACTCAATTCCACCGACTAGCGGTTTAGGCTTGACACCTTGCAAGCACTGTGATATTCTTCTCAGCCCTTCTATCATACAAGCTCCAATTCAGCTCCCCAGGCAATGCAAACCCTAACAAAATCTTCCAAAACTGCCCCAAGCTTGTTCCCGCTATGATAGCAAGGATAAGGTGATAGTCGTATTTGAAATGTTCTAGAAAACTCGCATCAAAATAGCTTGGTAATTGCATCCAAAGAAATCAACCACCAAAAGTATCATACGGCTTGCGTTAGTGACGAGATCTGCACCAGGCCGGGGAAGAGACGCCATTTTTGCCGAAACAACTACTGAATGCCGGCTTTGATATACTGGCATCGACGTCTGGGAAAGGTGTGATTATAAAGTCCTAGTACTTAGTAAACTCTCTACATTATGCTCTCCATGGGCTGCGACGCCTTTTTCAGATTTCTGCTTTGGTTCGCATCTCTAGCTCCTCTATCCGGGGACTCGGATAAATAAGCTCACATCTTCCCAGATTCCTCTACAAAATACCTAGACCCTTCGATCCAGCCAACTCCACATCTGGGTGCGACCACACTACTAAAACCCCCCACAACTACTAATTGAGTCCCCAAACTTGCCGGTGTCATTCATCGCAACCGTAATTGAACATGACGCCAGGACGTCCAGGTCCCACCACAGCGAGGCCATTAGAATGAAAAGAGAAAATACAGCCGATATGATACTAGAAGCGGCAGCTCGAACACCGTAGCAAAATTCTCAATTGTTCCGGTTTTTATGGTGGGGGAGTATCGCGAACCAGTGGGGACAAAAAGGCGCCTTCCGTGCCAGGTATGGTACCAGTAGTATTTAAAAACCCCCTCAAACCGTTGGTGGTAATGTCGGTTCGGCGGTTCATCTGTGGTTAGCCATGATAAATTTATTAAATCCCGAAGTACTAAACACGAATTTCTAAAGGTTCTTGAACCTCAACAAGATGCTTTCGATGCCCAGGGATGATGGGGGATATATCTATGATATGGGCTTTCCGGAGATATTTCCTTTAGGCTACATCATGGGTGTGCAATACATCGACCGGGAGCTGCGCCAACTTAACCTCTCACTTAATATTCCTGACTTATGTTAATCCCGTTCGGGGCATCACTACCGGTGAGTGAGGGAAACCCACGAACCCATGAACAACTCTGGCCTGCGGATTTGGCGGTGGCCAAGAAAGGCCAAAAACAAGAACCACAGTCAAACACCCATACAGTGCAGCCAAGACACCATTTCCGAGCTCACGTAGTAGAATATTACTCGTACTACACATTCAAGTTGGTATAAAATTTCTTCCAAACAACATCACATCTCCCCAGCCATCTAATATCTATCCATAATCCACGCCCGCACAGAAGGGCCATTTGCTTCAAGGGCTGCAGTTTCAGCTTTCTTCAAAATGATATACTTAGCAACACACGCCTCACCAATCCGAGACCTCAACTTTTTGTCGGCTCGTAGAAGGTCCATTGCCTTGCCTAGCCCATCAGGAAGCTGCCTGGTGATTCCTAAACCGTTACGTTCCCGAGATGTCATTTTGGATGGGTCGGCTAAGGTTATTAGCACCGTTGTGATGGATAAAGAAGTAGGAATGGTGTGAAGGGGATATTACAGTTACAGCTCTCGCCAGGCAATTTCATCCCGTCTAACATGCCCATACACCCAGCTGAGATTATACCGGTGGCAGCGAGATAAGCATTTGCAAGTCCATCAATACACCGAATTTCCCAATGAGCTTCCCCTTTGCTCACGCGCCTTAAGGGGGTTTCCCTATTTTCCTCTCCCCAAGCAATCCAAGTGCCCCCCGTCCAGCAGCTGTCCCCAAGCCTCTCATAGCTGGCCGCTTGTGGTAGCGTCAACGCCGCCAGAGACCCAAGGTGGGATAGCACTCCGGCAAAGAAAGCGTTTTGGAGTGACTCTGTGGGAGGAGCCATCGATACATGCATGTGCGCAGCAGTGCCAGCGGCGCCTTTGAAGGGCTTTGGATGAAGCGTAGCACGAAGGTTGTGGTAAGAACAAATACGCATAATTGTCTCGCGGGTATGGTAGAGTGCATCGATGGATTCAAGAGGTGGAAGTGGGCCGGTTACAATCTCGTACTGGGATGGTGCACTCTCGGGGTGGAATAGGAGGACTTCTATCCCGGATGCTTCGAGGGCATCGACTATTTGCTCAAGGGCTGTGAGGCAGCGATTGTGGAGGGATCGAGAAGTGCTCCAGGCATGCGTTTTGCTGGCAGCTTCGAGGTCGGTCTTATTAAGGAAGACTACTTCCGTTTCCCACCCGATGAGGAAGTCCACCTTGTGTTCTTCTTTAGCCCGCCGAACGGCTCGGGAAAGTATAGTACGCGGACAGGTATCTACTTCTTCTTCATTGTCCCTGAAGAAGCACATCACACTCGCGTATTTAGAGGGTTTCTCTAAAAGACCAGGCTCTCCAGGACAAATCCTCAAACTCGACCAATCCGGGACAAGATTATATCTACCAGCAGGCGTGAAATCATCTGTCGGACTGTCGTCTTGCAGGAGCGATAGGACAGCTTTGGTCACTGTCAGAAAAGTGCCTTTCGAAACCATCTTGTTCATTTGCGCTAGAGTCACAAGTCGGAGACGGAGAGTGTTGGTATAATCCACCCATTGCAAGCGAAAGTATTTGACGTGAGGATTCTTGTGGAGAAATTCAGAGAGCATTTGGGTCCCTTGGTTGATCGGGGGTGAGTGATCGACAAGATCAATTGTAGAAGCGAAGATAGGAATGAGGTTTAGTCTGTAGAGCTTATTGGAGTTCTCGAAGAGCAGGTCTTTAACAAAACCCGCCGCTTGGGGAACAGTCAACTGACCCTTTGCTACGCATTTCGGAAGAACCTGTTTAAAAAATAGCAACAAGTGAGACTACGACACAAATGCTTCCCGGCCAAGTGCAGGAAATACAAACCTCACCTAATACTTCACGTATCTGCATATTTGCCAGAGCGAATCCCTCGGGGAACCAATGACCGTCCGTGCTCCAGAGAAGCTTATTGCTAGGCGTGCACTCCAGACATTGTTTTACAACAGATTTTTGCCCATCTTTGGAAATCATAGGAAAGACCTCCCCAATATCGAGATACACATTCTTATACACAGAGGCGAGGTAGCCAGCTTCACGTGTAAATGGATAGGAAGAGTGCAAAAGGACAATCGGGACATCCGGATTCTCCTTGATAAAATCTTGCAAATAGCTAAGCAATCAGTCACGAGAAGGCAATACACAAAGCGGGAGACACGTACGCGGGATTGGCCTTCCTAATATTGAGATCATTATCACCCAATCCGGTGTGGAACTGGAAGGGCTTCCAAGATCCGCTCTTTGCGATGATCCTAGCAACCTCACACACCAGAAAATCTCCCAAAATCTTATCTCGAATTTTATATCGCCCGCCATCCCTTCTTGATCCCCGCAAGGCATTTTTTACAGCCTCTAAAAGCAACCCCCCCGTTGTTTCACCGGCGATATCGAGCCCGCTCCGATAACAAATAATTGACTTGAATCCTGCAACCACTGGGTCTTGAACGGCTGCATTGATCAATCCGGAAAACCGCTCAGACCATCGGTTGAATAGCTCCGCTTCTCGCGAATTGTTGCTTTCATCTTCTTGGAATTCGGGTGCAAATTCACGAAGCGTCTGCTCAGCAAGCGTCTCGACTCGAACAAGACGCTTTGAAGGTGACGAAGCGTAGCGGTCATGCCAATCGTAAGGATGCACTCCTTCTCCATCCAGCCCATCGTCTATGAGCAGACATTGAGTTCCAGAAAGGCATTTCTTAGCCCACGCTTCATAATCGATTGTCCTGCGTTTGTCTTTAATTGCTTCCCAAGTTGGGGCACAACCTAGCAAGCCCGAAAGCTGGGTGACGGCTCGCGCGTGGGCAAGGGTGCGGGTGGCATCACTGAGAGCGAGTCCAGACGCTTCGGATACTATAGATTCGAGGGGAGAAGAGGTTGAATCCACATCGCGGAGGAGGTTGTGGGCGTGATTGTCAATAATAGGGTGCGTGTTGATTAAGCCTCGCAGCTCAGCAATTGTTGTCGGAGGGTGAGGAGGAGCCATGATTACCGTAGATAGATGTATTAATGAACACTTGCTTGGGAGGATATATCGGTAGTAGGTGGGGGCTGGCGCAGTCGAAAATCAGGGGATATGAAAGAAAGAGTAGACGAAGACGTGACACTTAGTCTATGACAGACATGAAGCTACACTATCACACTAGTGCCCTTCCAAAATTTGGGACCCCGCACCGTTGCAGACTACGTGTGCTCGGGCATGGTTATAAAGGGCTGGAAACCTGAGGTGGTGGCAGAGCAGGGATTATGCTGATCGATCAATACAAGTAGCGTGAAAAGAAACATAGTATCGTAGAAGTCAGAAATCCAGATCAATTGCATTGCTGCTTACTTTCCTCTAGAGACAAGAATTGGAGATTCAGAAGGGCTGCTCAGGGTCGCAAGCAGTCCCTATGGGACTGGCCTGTACTGAACCAAGTTTCATGATTAGTATCTTACACTACCGGTATGATACCAGAGCATGCATCCCCCTCCTGTTTGTAAGGTAATTCACCTAGCATCGATTCTTGGTTGCTCATGTCAACTAGGCCTTGTTTTTTTCTCCCACCAGTGCTGAACAGCTGCCCATCTGTCACTACCCCCCCAAAATGGGATCTTGCTGATCCTTTTTCACCGCCTTTTGTGACCATGCCTGAGTGTGCAGAATTGTACTCGAGTACACATTCACGATACTCGTGGTATGCACAGTCCAGATAATCAAGCAAAGCCGAAAGATTATATATTAAAAGCGGAGAGTGCGCGATTTCTTGGCATTCCTCGATTAGTTATCTGACGTTGGATAGCTTTAGACTATGTTTGATCGGGCATCCAGCACTGTAAGTGCCTTACGAGAGATGGAGCAGGTAGTTTTTGTGAGCAATTTGGGCCTTCTTCTTCCACCAAGCTTTTGAGCCTCAATCAAACACAGAGAGAGACTTGACCACAATGATAATAATACTATTATGGAAATAGAAATTCTGAGACTCAATCAAAATACTTGTACCGCTACGGTACTTTTCTCAAGTTTCAGTCTGCTAATTACAGTATCATACTACTACGGTAGCTAGGAGTGTTGAGTGCCGATACCGGCAATCGTGTTCAGAGTGGCATACTATTGTTAACAAATGCTCAATTACCGTAAGCCTTCAGCTCTAGTCCTTATCGCACACGGAGAGGGTAAGCACTGAGGGGTCCAAAGCATTGGCACAACCCGCCCGAAAACCGGCGCCTCGATATTGCCCATCCATAATCCAGTTCATTGTCATTCCTAGCCGCACATAAACATGAGGGTTGCCTACGACCCACCCGGGTTCTATTTGTAAGAGCCAACACCGCGATCGAGTGAGTTATCATACAGCACGATACAGTATCGTACCATGCGACCAATTTTATCATTCCCCCGCCTCTCACCGTGTCTAAATTAATAAATTACATTGCACATACAGATGTGCGGGTATGATACTCGGGCACGCGGTCATCACACATAAAGCTAATTTTCTGGTAAGCCAGGCATAATTCTTGCTAGTTTACCAACCAGCGGAGCCTACAGCATCCAACGGTGGTGCTATTGCTGTATATGATCTCAAGTGCTGTACTGTACAGTACTCGCCTGCGGCAGCCTGCGCCTACTTGAGCAGTTGGCCCGCAATTCGGACGGACCATCAGTGAACTATGAACAGTAATGAGGATCATTCAGACAGACAGATGCGGGAATGTGTGTCTCCGCATGGGGCAATTCCCACTTGATGCCAACAAGCAAAATGCCTGAGCTCAAGATAGGGGAGCCCTTTTTTTAGGAGTTTCAGTAATTTCGTCAAATAAAGTATCATAAAGACAATCCGGGGCATCATAGGCATGCCGGTAGGGTTCATAGAACGTGTTTCTATGGATGGAAGGAGAGCCAGCTGTTTCGCTGTGCCTGATGCATTTTTCGGGTACCATCACCCGGATGCAGCAGGGTTGCACTTAAACCTATCCCCAACCCAGGAGATAGAAGTGGATTTCTAATCTCCCATCCACGAGAGCAACGATCCGCCCAGGTACAGTACCGGTGCTCGAGTATAATTATTCAGGCACGACAGGCCCTCTGACCAACGAGCGACAAGAGTTCATTCTTTCGCCCAAGTGCCCTCTTACAGTAACCAATCGGGTCCTGAATGTCAGGATTAGAGTAACCACAATTCTCGGTTATTTTTGAGTTGATTGAATGATCCTTGCAGGTCTTCCAACCGATGGCCTAAGTGCGGATGAGCCTATTTTTGGTGCGATGAGGAGGGGAAAAGGTCCTTTGATTGGGATTGTCCAAAGCGCATGATGTTCCAACGAGATGGATCTCGGCGTGAAACTAGACCCTCCAGAACTCGAATGTCGACAATAATAGCCACACCCGTTATGATACTATTCCGTGACTTTTTCCTGCTCCACCGTGCCGAATTACAATCCTAGCTCTTCAATGTGATCGACAGTTTGTTGATTTGGATTCCCTCCCCTCATCCCTCATCCCTCATCCCTCTCCCCCTTCTCCATCTTCTCCACACCCTCAACCTTCAATCTTCTTTCTTCAAAGCCCCCTTTCCTCCTTTCCTTTCCTTTCCATTTCCTTTCCCTTCCTCTCTATCCTCGCCCCCCCCCCCCCCATTCCTTCGGCTTTGCGGGATCAAACCACTCTGCGACAACAGCTGTCGCATTCTATTCAATCCATCTCCCGGAGAGTTCGTACCCCACTTTTCCTGTTCCTTTTCCTACCGTTTCTGTGTTTTTTTTTCGTCCTTCACCACCCTTTTCCCGGTCCCGCTACCAACAATGGTACAGCCCTTTAGATCGCTAGTCAGCATTCGCCTTTTCCTCAAGCCCCGTCAACAGTCTTCCAAAGATGTTGCGGATCCTGGCCCACCATCGTATCAAATGGAATCTCCCACTCACTCCCATCGCGCCCCTCCACCCCCCCAGTCCCGGAGGCGTTTCAGAATCAGTTACTTGTTAAGTCATGTAGCTGCCTTGTGTTTGAGCGGCATTGTGATGGCGGGTATGGTTTTACTGCTGCAAAAGTACGAGAATAAACCAGTTCCAGACTGGAAGGTTGTCACAATAAACTCAGCCTTGTCGTGGTTGGGGGTTTTCGGAAAACTTCCTTTGATGGTGGCTGTTGCGGAATGTATTGGTCAGATGAAGTGGATTCTTTTTGGAAAAGAGAAGAGGAAGCTCTCAGACTTGGACCTGATCGACGGTGCCTCAAGAGACCCGTTAGGTGCACTAAACTGGATGCTTAGATTCCGTGGAGGGTAAATACGTACTTCCATCGAGTTTGTTGAATGGTTATGATACTAACTTTTTTATTTTTATTTTTTATTTCAGATTTCTTGTCCATCTGGGTGCTGCATTCATTATCGCATCCATCGGCTTCGATCCGGCTATCCAGCAACTCGTATCTTATGAACCACGCTCGGTCGTAGACACAACACAAACAGCTACCGTCTCTAGCAACACTAATTACAGCCCTGTCCGTGGCTTCGATAACGGTCTAATTCTTGCTGTCCCTCGTGCTCTTCTTTGGGGAGCACAATCTAGCGTCTTTGGAGCTCCAATTCAACCATCATGGGATTGCCCTTCAGGGAACTGTGAGTATCCTGAAACGGTATCGGTTGGTGTATGCCAAGTTTGCACAGAGGTCACTGCTCAAATCGACCGAAACTGTACAACTTTGGGCACCCAACCGCCTTTCTGCGTCGGCAAGCAGTGTTTCACGTCTGGCCAACTATGCACCTACAGTTTCAACAATGCGTCTGTCGGCGGTGGTCGAACATTCATTGATGTTCGCGCCAATCCAGGCCAGTCTACTACTAATAATGGTAAAGTCTCCATACCTTCTAAGCGCATTGAGATCACTGCCCTCTACGTTCAGCCAGACGAGGCATCAAAATCGACACAATCGCTCCCTGTCGCACCAGGATTCATACCGGCTGGCGGCTCTCACGTTGCCCGCGCATTCTCTTGCGGTCTCTCATTCTGCCAGCAGACTTTCCGCGCATCTGTCACCAACGGTAAATACGCAGAAACCCCAATCTCAACATCTCAAGTCCCCGCCTACGTTCTTTCAATCCCAAATGTTGAAGACATCAGCGATACACTTCTCAATACACCACTTGCTGTTGCTCAAGACAATAAGACTCGTGTTTCTACCGCGTCTCTTTTCGCCATGAGTGAAGGACTCACTCTTTCCCTCACCGGCAATGCTTCAGTTATCAACGGCACACCATCCGCGGGAGACCAAATCAGCGAATTTCACAGGGGCCTTTACGAGAACCTCCTGAACAAAAACTTTTCGACAATCATGTCCGAAATGGCGCTCTCAATGAGCCATGCCATTCGCAATGATAACGAAGAATCTGCCGAAGGCCAAGTTAAAATTCAAGTCACCCATGTCAAGGTTCACTGGAAGTGGATTGCTTGGCCAGCCTCAATGACGCTACTAGCCCTCATTTTTGTCGTCAGTGTTACAATAAAGTGTTACTCCAAGGACATGATGGTCGGTTGGCTAGGTCACAGCCAAATCGCGGCACTTTTCCTCGGTCTCGAGGCGGAAGTGCGCGGATACGTAGACAGTAGCGGCGTCGTCGGAGGTCGCAGCGAAACTGCAAACGTCCGCGATTTTGCGGAGAAGATCAAATTACGCCTAGGCGTGGTAGAGGGTCGTGGAGAGGAGGCTATTAGAGTAAAATTCTGTAGAAGGGGCGGTTGGTAGGCGATTTTGTTGCATTGAAAATATGATGAAATAAAGTCTTATGTGTTATGATATCTTTTTTCTTCCTCCTAATTCGGGGGGTGTATATTCTTGTATATAAGGTTTGCCCGATGAGATTTTATGAGGACTTGGTGGGATGATTGGGAGTTTAGGGATTTAATTGGAACTGGGTAACATATCATACTTGATTATTATACATGGTCAACCGTTATCAAGCGTAGCCTATATACAATTACTTACTTCGATCTGATCTTTTAAAGCTCGCTTGTGAGAGCTGAGACTGATTCTCGCAGGTTAGGTTCTACCAGACGGCAATACTACTATAAGATTACTAGAGTCCCCTCCCACATTTATGTACCAAATGCCCCCAATTTACTACCTAGCAATATCGGGATACAGCGGCCCTCAGGCTTGGTACATGTACCGTATCATGCTGTAAGCGATGAACCATCATCTGCCGTCTATTCACCTTGGACATGCGACTATGGGTTTTTCTCCATTCACACTCTACCATCTATATCATCTATGCCATTGAGTATAGCACACCCACCACAAACACCGGAACATCCGTGGCTCCGGTGATGTTCTAGCGGTGTATATCAGATAGCCCTCCCTCGGAGCCTCAGTTAGGGTCACTACCGATCTCATTGTTGTCATTTGTATTTGTATTTGTATTTCTTTTTTTTTCCCCCTTCTCCCTGGCTACTTGGTGGTTTTCCCGGGTTCGTCCTGGTGCTTGTAGTGAGAATTGGGAAACCATGGAATATCACTCGTGAAGGACTGGGTCTTTTTGCCGGAATACACCGGCGAGGGGAGGTGGGATGTCATTATACCTCGATGTCCTGCACCCGCATCCTACGGATGCGCAGGCCCGCCGCAGAGGCCCTTGAGCTGTGGCCTCTCTCGAACGCCAGTGTTTATAGTCTCACGGATACATAGCGCCTATTATTGTATTAATGATGCACCAAGGGCGTTGGTTGGAGGTGTCTCTTGCATGAAAATATATCCATTGGCGTATTCACCAGTGGCTTACTTATTACCTATAGGAGGGATTAGGGCATTTACTTAGTTCGGGGTTTAGAGATGTATGTTGAAGCGGATCTACGATAGTAGGGTAGGCTTGACACTACCGATCTTGTGATATGTGATGTCGGCTCCTTGAGATTCTGGGAACGGTGAAAGTTCACGATTCGGTCCAGCAGGTTCATGGTGTTTTCTGCGGGGTGGGGCTCTCCCTTTACCTACTTTCTTTTCCTATTATCCTTGTGGTTTGTGGAGGTTTTCTTATTTTTTTTTTCTTCGAGATATAAAGCTCAGGAGGTATATGGTGCACCTGTTTCGTCCTCCGCCGCTCACTCTTGCTTGCTTCTCCGGGTGCCCACGAACTCAAGGTTTCGTCAATTCGTCCTATAGTATGATATTGTGGCTTCTGTAAACTATAGGGTATCATACGGATCATGGGCTACATAGGGTTCACTCTCGGCGGGTACAAGAGGTCCATGGAGGGGTTTTTTTTTTTTTTTTTTTTTTTGCGGATATACCGGTGCTGATGATAGGTTTTGGCGGTATGTAGGGAGGATAGTTGACGGCGTGTAATCTATCATGTCCAGTGGCTTCAAGTCACCGATTCAAAGATAAGAATTGACATGGGCTCCTGTATTCACCTGATATCACCTGATTCTCGTGCGTTACTTTCCCTCTACTTGTAAAAAGTAATCCGTGTGGCTTGATAAGCGGGGAAAGAAAACCGGGATAATTGAGTGTCAGAAGCAGAGAGAACTGGCACAACCGCGAAGAGCAATGTTTAAATCTTTGTAAAGAGGATCAATTGCTAGGAATTTGTCTACAATATTAAAGGTGTTACGACAGAGGGCAGTACTGGTCCCCTGGAATTATCCCCCCCTTGATTTTTTATGAAGCTCTAATCAGCACTTGACTTACTTACCCCACCAGCTATCAGTGGACCCTTCTCTAAGCCAGTGTTTAACCACTCCATCCATGAATGGCTGAGCCTGATGCGTTTTTAACTTACCTTCCATAACAGCCCCAACGAATAAATCCCAGATTTCTACATGTACCACCATTCTTTACTTTTCCCACAGATTTTACTAGGCTTCACAGCACTCAAGTATTTACTATCGAACTCGTGAATAGAACTGGTTCTCAAAGCCAGTCACACAGCAAATCCCACATTAGCTGATTATCCAGTAAGCTTACATGTGGTTCAAAGGCTGCCTGGACGTTGTTTGTCCAGGTATCCCTGACCCAGGGTGGGATACGGTACTGTACCCAGTCCAATGCACGATACAATAGCACCGGTAGAGTACTCGAGCAGCATTTGCCGGGACCTGGATACCCGGATTCGCCGCTACCACCACACACCTGCTTGCTACAGAAGCCAGGCCTGGGTCCCCCCCATGTGCTTCTTGTCTTGGGCTGTCTGGGCGCGGGCGGGTGGACGGATGGGGTATTCCTGCAAGGGGAAGGCGGGGAAAGACGCTCCTCCATCTTGTCCTTGTTGGAAACGTGGGACATTAATATCGTGCCGTTTTGCCTCGTTGGCCAGTCATAAGCAAGTGATCAAGGGTAATAGGCAGGAGATGTCTGATGGTATTTGCGAAGCTTTAAATGGAATTAATTCACTGGATAAGGAAGAGGATCGGCAATGGGATCAGAAGTTTCTAGAATTGTGTGAGACTTCCGCACAGCATTGTCGGATACGGTAGGAAACCCAAAGAGAGAACGGTAAGTTATCGAAAAATAAAAAGTCCCGGAGCACGTTTTCCCCGCGCTGTACGGTGCTCGAGTCTTTCTCGGGGGAAGTCTATTACACAAATGACTCAAAAAAAAAACCCCCCAACAATTCCGGAGGCCGTGAAACTCATTATCAATTACAGTACATCATAATATTATCGTACAACTCTGCTAGCATGTTTAGATCTGCCTCTTGACAAGTTTCTCTGCCTCCAGCCTAGCCGAACGGTCCTGTTTCCGTCGCCGCCGCACCTCCTCCACAACTCCAACTCTACCCTCCTCCACAACTCGATCCTCCTCCGCAGCTTCTGCCGAAGAGCTCTTTCTTCCTCCACCCTCCGGTAATCGCTCATCCTGGTCCTCCTCCTGCCGCTGCTGCTGCCCCTGCTGCGGCGGTGGCGATTCCGGGTCCGATCCGCCCTCTATGTTCGTTTCTATTCTTCGCGCGGGGACGCTAAATTGCCCTGGGCGTGTAACTGCTGGCGTTAGCGGTGCTAGCGGTGACGAGGCACCTGATTTTCTTTCTGCATCATAGATGCCTAGTTCTTCTGCGAGTCGGGTTATTTCTGCCTGGACGCTGATTATGCCGCCGCCTACTGTGAAGTCGTAGTTGTCATCGGATACTGATGACATGGCCGCTGAGTGCAGACCGCGCCAGACTCGGATCCCGCGGAGGATGGAGGGATCGATTATTGCTATCATTGCGTAGAAAATTCCACGGGCTGAATTGGCGGCAAGTTAGTTGGAGCTTTAGTAGTGGGGGCGCCGGTGGGATCCTCGCTCACCACCGTACAGAGCATAGTAAACGACGTCTAGAAGAGGGTCAGCACAGGTCTGCTAGGGCTGGTGCTGGTGGTTTCTTACATAAACTATAATCCCCTTGGGAATATATCCCACTTGCAGTACTAATCCTAATATCCGCAATCGTGATCACAAGATTCAAGACTACCATGACAATTGGATATAGCGCTGTCTCCCCCCATTAGCCTAAAACCAATAAAAGCCCCGCCATCGCTGGAGAAGAGCCCTACATATTCTCATAATAATATTCCTAAACCTACTAGTCGCAGACAACGTCCGACTAGCAAGCTTCGACGCACTCCTCGGGATATGCATCTTGTCATCCACAATCGGCTTCCCATGAGCATCCAATCTCGGAAGGGAAGTCGTTGGTGTGTGAGGACGCAACTGCTTATCCTCCTTCGTACCCTGCAAAGCTTTCTCCGAAACGAACTAAGAGCCATGAGCGACCTTCAATGATGGCTGGAGTGAACTCTATAAACTAAGTTACCTTATGTTTGTACAAGTATCCCATGGTGGTCAATGCTGACGCTGTGGTGACCACTACAGCCAGCAGAATCCAGAAGAGCTGCGTGCTAATCTGCCAGGTGAGGCGGTCGTGGGGATTGTGCGAGGTTAACCAACAGACTTCAATGACTGGGTCCCAGCCAAATTTCCCCTTAATCACTAACAGCCGTTAGCTCTCTCTGCGACGGCGAAAGATGGTAGCCGGTAGCTCACAAGGGGGTAGCGTGATCACGAGGTTGAGACATATCGTTCCGATGATGTAGTATTTTTCCAGAACCAAGCTGTTCAATGAGTGGACGAGTACGATTTGCAGATTCACGGCGATGCATAGAATCAACCAATTTGTTACTCCTATTTTGGTGGAAACCCATTAGTAGAAGTTCTTTCTTGTCCCTGTTGCATTAGTGTTTTTATGGAACTACTTACCGAGCCAGAATTGAATAAGCCATACTCCGGCAGCTAGATAGATGGTAATTGTCTTAGCGTGCGACCTTCACCGAAACCTTGTTTCTAATAATCGGACTTAACTCACTACACCAAAACTTGAAGCCTGTCAGCAATCATTCAGAACAGGCCGGACATCAAAGTTAAAAGCTTAAGAAATTAAAAAAAAAAAAAAAAAATCGGATTGTGAAAAGTGAAAAGAGCGAGAACTCACCCCCGGGCTAACTTTGACGCAAATAATGTATCCAATACTGTAAATGCAGCTATCTCAAAGGGAAGGGAATTAGTCCTATCACGAATGCGAAAAGCCCGAGAAAACATACTTCGATATCAAGGCATATGTCAGTAATCGGAAAGAAAGACGATCCAAAGCTTTCCTTGAATGCGGATCGGTGAATAGAACAGCGACAACAACGAGAACGGCAAGACAGAACAACAGCGATATTCCGGCGAGAATTGCGCTCATATTATTCTAATAATTTTTCCTCGAGTCAGCAAATTATCTATCGTTACATAGAACCAAACTCCCTCACCATCAGTAGAATCCGCTCTCCCGTTAGGAAAGACGTTTCCGTCGGAACGGACGCAGTAGCCGTTGCCGACATTGACATTCGGGTCAGTCCACTTCTTCTCTCTCGAATGTTGGTGCCAATAAAGCTCCTCCTGCAACTCCGGAGAAAAGCTGGGGTGGTGATCCTAACTCCAAATCCGAGCAGGGGAATGCGGACCAGGGCGCTTTTGAATGACCGACCGATCAACGGGTGCCGAACATTCAGGAGCAGAGACGACGACAAAACATGACGATGATGACAAGAGCAAGGAAGGAAAGCGATGTGTCGATGGAACTCTCTCTTTTCGTGAGCTGGACAAGACAGGGTATTGGCAGAATAGGAAAGAGACGTGATGCAGACTCCATTCAGCCGCGCTTTTACTCGTACAGGTAACAGACAGGGCTTACCGACATGAAGCACAGTTACTCCAACCAATTAGTGCATTTGTCGGGTGGCATTGGGTGAGAGGGATTGAAACACCAAAGATATGTTACCGGGAACCGGCTCCTCGCGGGTGGTCGGAAAATACCCTATCACCCACCCTATGAGAATAGAGCTTCTCTGTCTTTGTGCAAACGTTAGTATTTTCCATAAGGCGTTCTGAAGGATGGCACTTCTTGGTGTGAGTGAGGGAGGTGGTTGCACGGCGTCGTTGGAGTTGGTTCGCTCCCGGCTCCAGTGGTCTAACCCTAAGGTTTGAAACATGCTTGCTGTGGCTTTGTCATCCTAGTGTTGAGTGCCCCCATGACCGAGGGCATTTATGAAGCATAAATACAGAAGATTGTAACTGTTCTTTTCACTACCGGTATTCCCCGAAGATAATAATACTTGTATGATATCATAATATTGTTAGTTCCTTTCCAAAACAAAAAAAAGAGAGAACTTTGGATAGCACGGTGGCATACCGGTATCATGACGGCGACTACTCGCCGATATTACGATACTATCGTATGATAGATGTTTCTTTTTCTAGCAGGAATATGATGATATGATACTTCCACAATAACAATTTACCCAGTCATACAGAAAAAGATAAAACTAACCAACCGCCATGATCTCGAGTAATAAGTAGCCTACCTTGGAGTCGGGGAAGGATGAGCCATTTGACCAAAAAACAAACAAACTTGATTTGCTTTTCATCTCTTCCGGTTTCCCGATACTTGCCGAATCATCACTTTAATCAATCCTGGGGATAAAATGCCCCAACCCCGAATCCAAAAGGCACAAAAGCCCGGCCTTCTAACAGCACCTACCGGTATTCTAAGCGACGTATCGGGGCACCCGGACGGACACCACCCGAATAAGAAACTATCAAGTGGTTTGCTGTACTGTACCAGTACTCAAATACTTGTACTTGGATGAACTGTGGCTACTTTGCTGACCACCGCTCGTTTCCTCGTACTCGAGCACAAAACCCGCCAATCAGCATCTGCCCGGGTGGATGTTCTGGTGGTCTGGAAGGCCGTCTACATAACACCTCTATCGATGCGGCGGGGGGTGCCTTGGCATGAAATTGACCGTAAAAAATAAAAAATAAAAGCTAGTAGGCGTTCAAGCCATGATAATGATAACAGGAGAATTCTATTTAATTAGGCCCTGGTCGGTTGGTTATTTTTATGATATGTTTTATGATCATAAAAGTTGCAAACAACATACAAACAAGTACAGGGGTAGATCATGAATTCATAGTACTGTACTCGTACAATGTAGGGGTGGTCGTTCTCCTCTGTGGAGGTCATTTTGGAACACTGGAAAAGCATGCGTTCCAACCCAGGGCCATGAATGGGCGATGAGAAGGGTGAATGGGAAAAAATAAAATCAGAAACTGTTGGTTATGATCACGATATATTTGGTTTTTCGGCCCCAGCTTTTTCAGCTCTAGCTTTGTCAAGTTCAATAACTCTGATTTAGATGAAGGGTATGGTACCCATTTCGCAAGTGCTGTCCAACCACACTACCATTGAACCTCTGATCCCTGCTCTATACCATGAATTCATGATCTACCTACTCTTGTATCATACTTGTACAAGTACCCGTACGTTGCAAAGAAAATATAAATGTTCTGATTGGCCGAAGCGTTACGGGTGTCAATAAAAAAATATTGCGAATTTTTAGGCTATGCAGAACAACCCGCTCTACCTCGACATTTTTTATGGAGAAACTTATGCCATAAAAGCCACTTTTATGGCATGAAATAAACGAACAGGGCCTTGATTATCTATCTATTTTTTCTTTTGATTTTGTTGGGGTTTGAGGCTTAATTGCGCCTTTTTTCCAGCCTACATTATGCCGAAGCGTCCTCCATTGCATCGATCGAGGTGCCGTGCATAAGAGGCTCGGAACGATATCAAAGAATCAAGGAGAACGTGAAATCTGGGGAGAAGTCGAAACCGGTCCAGAAATACCATAAGAACTCGAACAATCGGACAATGCGCGAGGACGTTGGAGTTGCTCCTCCTACTAAGGTCTGGTGTTTTTTTTTTTTGTTTGTATTTGTCTCGGAGAGTAGGTTTTTTGGCAGTCCTTAGCCCCTTTTCTAGGGGGAGGAAATTTTGGACTGTCGTGCATAACTTGCACAGCACATAATCCGTTTATTAGAGTTCCCAGGGTATTGGAAAAAATCGGAATAATCATATTTCGTCACTCGAGAGGCTCAGAGCCTGCCGATATCTGTAAGTCTGGTGAGATGAACTCTCGTTGCCGACCTCCATAACTTGAAAAAACCTAGGCCAGCATTAGACAATGTCAATTCTTACACATTTTACTGTCACACCCTCTATCACTCGTGCGCAGAAGCGAATATGCTAGTGCTCAGGTACTATAACCTCCACCTCTAGTACGTGCACTCTGTCACTGGTGGTGAGTGCGCAGCAGAGGGAGCGTGGAGATGAGAGGTGATCAGATAAGAGTAAGATAATATGATAAGATAATATTGCGCTAGGGTTCCATTCCAAGTTCGCCAGATGTTGGTTCTGTCGAACATGTCTAGGGGGGAACAAAACTATAAGGCCCTGTTTGGCACGACACAGAATAGAGAAAACTGAGTTTTTGTGAAAATATTGGTGTTTGGCAAGCTCAACTTTTTTTTTTTTCTACTTTAATAGGTGACAATCATTTGAAGCATAATCAATAGTAAGATATTGATAGAATAGGTTGTACTTAAAAGTCAAAGTATAAAAAGATTTCCCTCTACTACAACCATACTGGAACTTGCTATTTGTAAAATATGAGGACTATTAATCTTGACTTGAGATTATTTATCCCTTTCCTGTTGACACATATTTAAGGATGTTTGTACAGTACCTCATCAGAAGTGTTCATGATCGTCTTACTAAGCAACCTCACCAAAAATGCCACCTCACCAAATGCCACCTTGCCAAATGCCAGCTTGCTGATTGCGCGACCGTATGATACCTGCCCCATACAATATTACACACCATGATACAGTGATCCTCTATTCGAATAATTCTTTAATTTTAATTTCCTCCGAATTTCCAATGGTTAATCGATTCAGATATAAATCAAAGCCAAAAAAGCAAAATTAAAAGACCACTCGAACTGAAATGACCAATGTGGAAAAAGGCATGATTATCGGATTTTTCCACTGCCTCCGGAATATTGCTCTAGTTGCTCAAATTATTGGCCGGCCATGGTCAACTATTAAAAGCTTTCTCACTCGCGCATGTGAGCATTTGTCCTTGGATAATATTCCTTGTCCTGGTCACATACCTGTTCTCAGCCAGCGACAGCATTGCACAATCATCTGGGATGCTAAATCCAACTGGAAAATAACCAGATCAGATTTCAGGAATAAATATGCGCTGGGTGTATCTCTTTCTACTGGTTGGTACCCATCTGAGTCTGAGTGATAGAACATGATTCTCTAACAAATTTATAGTAGATAGAGTACTCAGAGATGCCAATATTAAGAAATGGCTAGCCAAGTCAAGACCCAAGCTCAAAGCTGTCCATATAGCTAAGAGACAAAGATGGGCTACTGCTCATAGGAATTGGACAGCTGAGGATTTTGAGAGTCATTGTCACGAACGTGGCTTAGTGAGAAAAGGGTTTTCACGTGACACATGGTTATGAGTCACAGGTATGTTATTGTTTCACGCATATAACCTATTCGGGTTGTATGATTAGTTATGTGTGGGATTTGTGATGCTTTCGTACATGGCTCAAGTATGAGTCATAGGACATGCGCCTGACGAGTATGCCTTACGAGTATGCCTTACGGGCAAGCCTTGCGCACGATTTATGTTTCGCACATGACCTCATTATGATATCATGGGTTTCGTGCATATGACTCAGTCGAGTCATATGACTTGTTTATTGCGTTATGATTGGTTTATGAGTTTTGCACATGACCTCGCTATAAGGTCATGGGTTTTGAGCATGTGATCACTTTGGTCACATTACTAGTTTGTTTTGATTTGGTTTTACACATGTGACCACTTTAGGTCACATGATTAAAGGCGGGAAGAACACTATATAAGAAGGCCGATGCGGCCGAGGAAGATAGGTTCTTCACGCTTTGTTCTAAGTACTTTTCCTACATATTACTTTAACGAATATAAAACACCTTTACGATCTTTATCCTTATTACAACATTATCGTTACGCTAAGAAGCACTTGTTACGAAGATGAGTTAGAGAAAGCTTACGATAGGTGTTTCCGGTAGAAGACAGAGGTCTTGTACTATCGGTGACATAGGCAGAGGCCTAGAGCTATCGTAAGACAAGGAAAGAAAGGGAAAGGAAAGATAAGTATTGTTCCCCATCGCCAAGAACTAACTATCTGAAAGGAGATCGTTACAGTCATCTGGAGTGATGAGTACAGTGTGGAGAAATCCAGGGATCCAAGGCAGCAATGGGTTTTTAGAGAACCTGGGGAGCAGTGGCTTGCAGACTGTATTTACTCAAAGGAAAAGGATAAGGGTATTTCGCTTATGGTATGGGAGTGCTTTTAGGGTAAGAGAAAAGGTCCTTTGGTTCCTATTACCTAAAATATCAACAAGACCAGGTATGTTAGACTCTTAAGAAGATATCTTTTTCCTGTAATTCATCAAATAATTTCCTTTGGTATGCAACTTGAAGATATTCTTTTTCAGCAGGATAATGCTCCTGTTCATAAAGCATATAGTGTCATGGATTGGCTTGAGAGAAATTGTATTCAGGTTGAGGAGCACCCCCCATATTCCCTTGATTTGAAACCTATTGAGCATGTATGGGTTGAGCTTAAAAAGTGATTACACCAGCAATATCCAAGAATTGGAGATACCCCAGGAGGAAAAGAAGCTGTTAAGAAGAGGCTTGCACAAGTATTACCTTTGGTTTGGGAGACAATTCCTGAGGAGTTTTTTGAAAAGTTGTGGAAATCAATGCCTGGTAGAGTAGCTGCAGTATTGGAAGCAAGGGGAGGTTATACAAAGTATTAGCTAGCCTTATTTATTATTATTTTACTCTAAAATATATATAGCAGATAATTGATCATTAACCGTTGATCATTGAGAGGTAGTAGTTGAAGGTTGATTGTACACTCGCGTCGCGCAAGCGCTGTTGACAACCCCACCCCCCGGTCTCATAGCGCAACCGCAATTAAACATGTCTCAGATCACAAACACTTCTGATGAGTCACTGTAAATAGTAGAATTGTAGGCCAGATTATTGAAAATCTGAATATTCAGGGAAAACTTATTAAAAGAACATTTTTTTATAAACATCTATTACTTTACCATTAATTAAATATACATAAGGATAAATAGTATATATTATTGAAAACAAAATACTATATAATCCAACTTATGAAATAGTATAACTTAATTTTTAAATAAGGATATAATTTGATACTAAAAAAAGAAAGAGTTATCCCTATCCTAATTGTCTTTGATGAATTACAGGCTAAAAAAATACTGAGAATAAAAAAACAAAGTTTTAAAATACTATGGTATTTTTGTATCTACCAAACACCCCTTGAAAATTTTAGTTTAACAAAAGAAAGGTATCTCTAACTCCCCTGCTCTCCAGAGCTTTTTACGCTGACACCTCCAGTATCTTCCACCACCTCTGGCATATTCTACCAGAGAAAACTCATTGTTCGTATGCAATCCGTCGCACTCCCCTCAAGTCCTACTTCCGAGAGCTGCCCCGTAACAACACACCCGCCATTTATAAAAACAATCCCCCTCCCGGATGTACCAAAAGGAGTAGCTGAACTTACAACCATTGAGAAGCCTCTCTCCCTTTTGCCCCCTTCATCCATCAAAACTTGCAGCCGAACTTCTATCGCCACGTCTGGCCAAAGTACAACTATTCCGTGCTTAGCCTATAACCAACCGATCACCCTTCTCCCAATCCAATTGGCCGTGATGGAAGCAGTCAAAGCAGTCAGGGACATTGTCGGGGGGAAACACATCAATAACTTTGCCGTTTTCGGAGGAGCGGCCCCTTCTTTTCCATGATTCCGATAATCGAGCCGAAGACAGGCCTGGCAATTACCGGTGAGTCTTCTGACAAGTTTTGCCAACTAGCGAGGAATGATCCTCTGGTTACCCAGGACCCGTACGGGGGCCCCTAGAGACACCATGCCTCCTTAGATTTCGATGTTCCCATTGACTCCCTCGACAAGTTGGGGGTCCGGGGATGGCTCCCTGGGTTGACGGGCCATTGTCTCCAGGGGGTGCCCATAGCGACGCTGGCCGACCCGGCCATCTCGAAGGAAGCTGCGTGAGCAGACCATGGTGTGGGAAAGGATTTGGATGGTTTGGAACACGATATGTGCTGCAGAGGATGGCTGGGGCGGGTTTGAGTTTCAGGGGGTTAGGGGAGGAGGGAAAGTGGACTCTAGATAGGGTAGTGGGGAAGTTTCCGCCTTCGGAGAATAATGACAAGATTATTATAGAGCAGAGGATAGAATACACCAATACGAGATGATCTATTCGTATCCCTCTGTCTTCCCCGTTTCTATCGCAATGAGAATGGAGGAGATAATACCAGCTGATATCGACATGGTGAACATAGCCCAACCCACCTCTGTCTCACTACATACGTATCCGGTCCTCCAACCACCCCATTATCACAAGAAAAGACCCGTATGAAAAACATCCTCCGTAAATCATGAAACGCAAGAAAAGGAACCACAAGAAGCTTTACCTAATAAGATTGCTCTAGAAACATAGAGAAGCGTCGACAACCTCTGTCGACAAACTAGAACCTTCCCGTATTTTCAACCAGTAACTCTCCAATATAGTCTCAGAGGGGTTTCGTGATAAATAGAACCTACATCCTAGGCTTTGCATGAGCAGCATGTTCCACCGGTGTCTCCATAACCTTCATCCTTCTCTCTTGCGGCCCTACCGCTCAGCAAAAAATTCTGCCCACCACTCAGTGTTTTTGACTTTTGACAGAAGTTTATTTTACAGGTGAGGAAAGTCGAGGAGCAGATATCTTGCCAAATAGCTCATGTCTCCGCGAGGTATATGGCAGGAACCATCATACATGTAGTTTCATCCCACCATACGACTTGGACACGAGTCTAGATACTCTGAGATTCTTGGTATAAAAACGGGAAATGAGGCTTGCCCGCCGGGGGCCCACACGAATGGGATGTTTTCATCCGTCATCAGATAGGGCCTGGATCTTCGATCTGTACTCCGACCTGTAGGGTTTGGGTGAAATCCCGACTCAACCAACACGAAGTTGAAGTTCACGGGATGAGGGACTTGGATCTTCTCGAGGTCGACAGAGACGGTAGGTGTCCTCGCTACAGAGGCTAATATACCAGTGATCGCCGCATCTTTTGAATCGCCGAATGGAGCGACGCTTCTCACGTTCAGCCAGTGTAACCAACCCCGGAATGCTTGATTCATCGACCTCTAACCATTCGCCAGTTTGGGCTAACGCTTGGCATTGAGATATTACCTGTGAAGTTCTTATCAGGATACCCACCCATCTATCAAGGAAATTTTAGCAATGAGAAGCGGGTAATCATGAAGGGCTAGCCTACATATACTGGTAGAATTTGAACTCCCATCCGCCGTAGCGCATATGTTCCAACCATGACCAAGGGGTGATTATGTCGCTTAGGACCGCATGGATGCTCTCCGGGCGCTCTGTGACCATGCTCGTACCATTTGGGCTGTGAACCACCCCTGCGGGGTTGATCGGTGGGTTTGCGGGGGTGAGGTGATGGTGATTGTGATGTCGTATGGTTAAAAGCTACAGAAGGGCCACTATACTGTACTACGATGTCAAGTTATCCTTTATCCCGGTCTAAAACAAAATGAAAAAGAGATTGTCTTGTTTGCTAGGATCAGCGTCTGTCTCGGCACCGATCGATGAGCTTGCGGATGATATTTAATCCGGGGCCGGTGGTGGGTGGTCGCGATGATAATGCAAATCTAAACTGGGGTACTCGAGCACCGGTAGTCTAATTATCCCTTGGACGGTCTGAAACCGTTCCTAGCTGCATCATGCTCTGCACCATACCATATCAGCGCACTTGGCTCTCATGAAGCCAACAAGTGATGCCAAATGACTGGTAGCAACAGTCACAACAGAGCCAATATTATCCCATAAGCTGTCGAGACATTCGACATCGTTGATTTGAGAGCACCGCTTCTAAAGCCTCTCAAACTTCATGGTTGGAGAGCTTTTTTCTTCTCCTGATCGCCGTCCGGTCTCTAGATGGGAAAAAAGCGGCGCTAAGTGAACCTAGTACGGCAGCACAGCCCCTGCCCCGATCATCCGGGCTCTTCTATTCCAAGCACTTGTAAAACTGAAGCTGGGAAGATGCCAACACTACGGAGCCGGGCCAAGGCTCCCGTTTGAACCCTAATAGTGATGCATATGATATGGTATGATACTTACAGAAGGCGGAAACATAACAGAGCACCGAATTTCCCGATGCCCTTCCACAGGACGAGTCTAACCATCTAATAGAAGAAAAACAATTTTCACCCTCTTACTGAACTTGCCTGCGACGATTGCCGGTGAAAGCACAACCACAGCCATCCTACCTCAACGGCAACTACTCCCGTGGCTCAAGTATAACGTCTATTGACCAAAACTTCTCCCTTAGCACCCTGATATGACAAGTTATCCCCCACCCCTTTTACAGAAAAATGCTACAGCTCTCCTTATTCCTCTTCCCGAGCGAAGGCGCATCACCAGCACATCTCAATCACTATATATACATCTCTCCCCTGGTGAACTATCTGATGTGTGTGACAATCGATACCCACGGAGCGGTGCCTATCGAGATAACGTAATGTGCAGGAAGTAGGTGGCTTGCACCACCGAGTGAGCAAATATCAGGAGCCTTTCCTCTCTTTAGGGGGGAAAGAAATTCAATCCCGAAAGACACTCATGATATGTCACTCCTAAACATCGAACACATGCCAGCGAACCCTCGCAGGTGATGCAAAATGCCCAAATACGATACCCATATTAAGGTCGTGACTACGAGCCACCTCGCCAGAACCCTCCACGTAAAGGCCAGCGGGGTAAATCTCCAGCTGGTAACACACTCCACCTTGTATTATTCTCCCCTAACCTTCATTATGCACGCAGACCTGCTTCTGGAAACAATCCTGTCAGTAGGATTCAAATACTATACCCTTCTATACATATCCTACAACTTATCGATAAGGTAAAGTAATTAGACGTCTAGGTTATCCGGGGCGATTCCAAAAAAAATTGCCTATACCATTTTCCCCGTCTTCTGCACTGCCTATCACTCGCTTTCCAAACAGAAAGCGATAGCAGTTGGACCACCTTCCCTCCCCTTTCCACGCACGAACAGTGGGAGCTTCGGAATACGGAAGGTAAAGCAAGCGTAAGGGCGGGTATAGTATACTATAACAATTGATCTTCCCGAGACGGCCACTCCAAAAAAAAAAACCTCTAAGCAAGATCGACATAGGGGCTCCGTCGACACAATTAAGAATGCACGAGACAAAAATTGAAAACAAAGAAAATGTCGGTATATGCAAAAGAGCAGAGGTTAGAAGTTTGAATTCTCTACAAGGGTTTGGTGGGATTTTGATAATAAATGTGCTTATGGAATTAGGTATCAGGTTTTCCACAGAGCAGTTGGAAAAAAGTGGAAATGAAACATTCCCTATCCAGCCAAGCACTCCCCGAATGCTGCGGTATGATAATATTATGATATGATATTTCTAGAGACAAAGGTATCACATTCGGGAGTGCCATGATTTCCATCACGATGTCATTCTAGTGAGGGCTTAAAAGTGTTGATTATCCCAACTGCATGTTAAAATTTTGCTGTAAAAATATACAAGATTTGTTTCCTTAAGAAACTCATAATGAAAGTAGCTTCGAACAATAGGAGCTCGATCACAACGTATATGTTTCCAGAATAAAAGGTCCCATAAATTTCCAAGTCCAGAGTGTTTCCAGCACCTTGCATTTCTGGCTCCGTGTGGTTCTCTCACGGATAAATACCTTGTGCCCCATTAACTGGCGAGAGCATTTTAGGCGCCAGTACGTTCAAACAAGATTTTTGTCCTTGTTTTGTCACAAAATCTCAATAAAACTCCGTATCCTAACTCCCTATAACCAGGACCAATCCTTCCATTGCGCTGATTCGACGCAATTTTAAGTTTCGCCTCCGACGTTGCCTATTTCACTGTACTGGTGCCTGACGGTTCTAGCTAGTTAAGGCGGTATCTAAGTATCATAATATTATAGCGCCTAGGTGGGGCCGCTACTAACCGGTAGTCCCGTAGTCCTGGGTAAAAGGTTATACAGGTTTCGCGATGAGTGGTCTGTATTTGACTACATGAAGGAGATAAAAATACATGTTATTTAAAAGATCCACTCGCATGAAGCTTGTTCTTTCCAGGTCTGGTACCTGATACAAATGCGAGTCCACTTGTACAACTACAACTACAAGGACGGAAGGGGGTCAAGAGACTAAAACCGGAATGGGATCTTGTGGGAGGACGCTCCTCACGCCTCAGAAACCCCGCTGTCGTCATGGTCCCAATTATCAATGGGTTGCTTGGGTGATCCCCGTAAAGAAGTTGTTTCCCGGAAACGCTTCCTACGGGCTTTAAGTTAGTCCGCTATGTAAGCATCCGCATTATTATACGTATCATGCGCTTGGAATAGGAACAGAGCAACTATCACTCAGTACTTCGCGAGCTGTGTGTTGTCACATTGAACATTAACTAAATAGGTTCATCGGGGTCTCAACTCCCGGAGTAGTTCATGGTAAAGTTCCCTACCCTTTTTCAGTTGTCTAGTCTACCATTCATAATAGTATTATGTGTTTGTGACAATGAGGACTTATATATGATGGATGAATGGAAAATAAAAACAAAAAAGACTACCTTTTAAATTTAAAAAAACAATTTATTTAATGGATATGCCATGTTTAGGGGGCCAGGCCGTCGACTAATCCACTCCACGCTGGTAGAAGGGTTCAATTGAACTCGCCGATTCCCGGCAAACCTCAAATCGAGTCGAGCCGAGTCGATTGCTGGATTTTTAAACGGATTTCTGGAGAAATTGTGCAGCACACTATGATACACCCCACGCTTCCGAACTATCCAAGATATGTGCTCCCGGTGTGGGATAATAGAGAACCGGAGACTCAATTAGGTATCTCAAGGTTAGGATGCATAGTAATGATGGACTTACGATCTTGAAGGTGCTCGCACAGTAGCGCTACTTAGAAGCACACCAGTGCTGGTATCATGAAAGACTTAAACTTCCCTTCAAAAGGAACCTATGTGACGACTCTTCCAACATAAATATTGGTACATTAATGCACTCTGCGGGAGCTGAAAACTACTGTATTACAATAACAGCCTTCAAGTACTATATGGTGCAAATGACAGGCTAAAAGTTGATGGACAGCTATTTTTAGGTTAACCCGCAAATAGTCCCTGTCTTGTGTGAAAACGTATAACCTGTACCTGTACCTTATACCCCTACGATGATACAATCCAGCACCTACAGTATGATACGGTCTGATATCATACCTCAGTCAAGGAATAAAACGCCTTCACTAATTGCTATCAAAACCCACTTCAGACCCCACCTCAAACTCTTGACTAACTCCCAAACCTACCGTATCGCACTCCCATACATACAAGTATCATAACCAGCATCACAAAACCTCTCAATTACAAACAAGCCCAAAATTGACACCTCATATCAACATCAGAAGAAAGACAAAAAAAAAAAAAACTCACCACCACAACCCAGCTTCGTACGTAACGAATACAGTAACTTCCATAAACCCTCCATTACCCTCCCAAAATCCGATTGAGGGCATGCCGGTAGCTCTGGTACTAGTACCGTATGCAGTACCGGGAATAGGCACGGACATGAAAAAACCTCAAAACGGCCCGTGCATCAGAAACGTTTGATTACGGACAGACAAGCTTGTTGAATTCGTGCGCCGGCGCGGCCCGCGGGATTCCCCGGTCAGGATTCAGTAGGCACTTATTAGGAAAAAATTTGCTACGGTATCCCGATCCATTTGGATAGGCCGATCCACGAAAAATGCTCCGCTTGGCGCAAGCAATAGAAAAACGGTACGCACTATGGTACTGGATTTAAGGTAAGAGGCCGTTTGATCAAGAGGATGATGTATCATATTGAGGCGATGTTGAGAACAAGATAAATGTGGTTGTGGGCTGGGCTTCATGGAAGAAAGGCACGGCTATGATACTCGTATTGCGGTAGCGGAAAATTTCACGCACACAAAACTAAATGCGAGGTTTGATCGAGCTCCCAAGATGGCGCTTTAGGGTGATGGAAGATGTTTCCTTTTCCGCCGTGAATATATGGCAATGTAAAATTAGACTTACAATACCAAATTATAGCAAGTTAGATTGCTGTTCGCGGTCTTCCCATCGATCAGAGATTATCACTCACATGTGCGATCCTTGGCTTCTTGTTCTAGGTTTTGTTAGCCCCACGAGTAGACTGGCTTCTGGCATATTCTATGCTGCCAATCTACGGTAAGTCGCCGCTTACTTGCAATAACGAAAAAAAGTTATTATATCGAGACTGCACCACTAGCTTCTACAGTATGTACGAATACGAGCACACTCCTCTGACTTCGATAGGTACAGTGCTGTGTTCCGGAGGGCATCCCTCAAGACACATTACCAAAAGAAACTCAGGATTAACCACCGGCTTGTATCGCAGGTCTACCTCTTTTGTGTCAACATAAGCCGCTCGAGAGCGGGGGCGAGTACCCGCTCCCACAGCTCCAGGCCGCCCGGGGTACTGAGCGCGGCCCCAATTCGCAAACACCAATTCCACAAGGTCCTCCGTGAGGCTTTGAGCGGGTAATATCCAGGGTTCTCCTTCTGGTAAACCGCTCCAGACCAACTAGCAACTGTGAAACCAAATAATAGTAGCTCATGAAAGCCACATGCCAGGTACTGTACTCGTACTTGTCTATTTCCTTATTTTTTTTCTGTATCCTCAATGTAAACATCGGTTTACTACGTTTCTCAAAGAAACTGTCAGGAATTCATGAGACTTTTAGAAATCTCCTTATCCCAACAAAAGCGAATACCGTGAAAAGCCTTCGTCCTTCGCTATCTCCACCGGGTCGCCAATCTCCGGATTCAAAGGCAAAAGTGCTCGAGAATAATGCTTTCCCTGCGCGATAGCGGTAGCCTGAGTCATGTGGTGGTGTTGGATCTCGTTATCTGGTTCTATCAACCTTTTTAAATTATCAAATAAACCTATGATACTATAGGCTCACGTCGTGATTGATAGGGCTAATTGGATATCTGACGGAGATAGCGAGTCGAAAGGGATTTCACTGTACTCTTGTATTTTCTTTAGAATTTTTCGAATGCTTGTCCAGCGGTAGTACCCGCAAGAGCCGTTGTGGTTTTTATGGAGGTTTACCGCGAGATACTCGTACTGAACTGAGCCAGTAGAGTATGGAAAATTAGCGGGGTCCCGGCATTTCTCCCACAGATGTTTACACACCGTGGTGCCTTTGCTCATTTGGTTGTTTTGCACGTAAATTCTCCTTTCTTCCTTCCTGGCCTTCTCCCGCTTTTCCAGGTGTCGTGTTTTTGGGGGGTGGTGGATATTCACACCCGGCAAGCAGAAAAGAAAGTGTAATACTAGGTAGTAGGCATAGGGTTGTTGGTGGTCTAATTGGATGATCCTAGAATACTTGTATTATTGCCCAATTGACTGACACTGTAAAAACAATTTTAGGAAAAAAGGAAGAATTTGGTCATTCAAGACAGCCCAGGGGCAAGCCGTGAGTACAACCGCCAGCATACTTGTAGATGGCAATTCTACTTGTAGTGGTGTTGTTATCTTGGATCCACGCCAAGAGCTTTCATTTATGATAACACGAACTCAGCCCTTACTGCCTCGCCTAAAGACTATTGTATTGAAGAAGTTTCTGAAGATAGTGTGATGGCCTTCACAAGAGCATTAGAGGGAGGTTTTCTGGTAATACCTATTGAATACTATATTTGAGGTATGATATGTCTATCATATCCTTCCTGAGCCCCCCGGCGGGTGTACCTTTTGCGCTGCTAACCACCTAACCACCTAAGCTGCCATACTCCCCCATCCGAGAATAAAGCTCCTCTTCCCAAAGGGGGGGATCCTGAGGGGTGTAGAGTTCTAGACTCCCATAACACATGCCACATCATGGGTAAAGGCAAATCGGTTCTGATAATAACGTGAAGATCATTAATATGCAGAGCAGGTTAGAAATGATTTACACTATTCCGAGTTGGTATTGGGCTCCGAGCCCAATACCCACCTCCAGGTAATTAGGAGGTCTCATAGGAAACCCCCTTTTCTTATTTTCTTCAGAGATATTTGTTGACACTATTTCTATGATACTCTTTTCGTTTTCTATTTTTCTGCCAATTCCACCCGGCCTTCCAAGCACGCTTCGTTGTTGGAAATCTGTGGAGGATAGGGCAGATGGAAGAAATGAGTGTAACATACCTAATTTGGTCATCTAGGTCGTTGCGGTTAGCAGTGTATTCTCCAGTATCATACATAATATTATTATTATTATGAAAGAATTGACTAGTAAACTACCAGTTCATCATCAGACATCACTCGACCCACGATCTGGCGCAGTAAGCTTTGCTGCTTGAGTCACAACAGCGCAGCCCTGCCCGATCGCCCACCAAAAAGTAAACAACGAAGCTAAAGTTATAGCCTTCAAGATAAGACATAGTGCCGACTGTGTGCCCCTACAGAAACACCACAGCTAGCCAATCGGCATTCCCACCGACTAGGTCCGGGATCAACTGCGAGTGCCATGATTCCACAGCCCAGCGTAATACAGCAGTACCGTACGAGTACAATATCTTGGGTTGCAGTGTGTTGGTAATCACTTACTGTGCCTAGACGCCCACGTACATGAGAAAGCATAAGATGGTGAAACTGCCCTTTGAGGATTTAAGGTCTAGGTTTTATGATATGGGTCAAAAAGGTTACAGCTTTGTAGCCTTAGCTTGGCGCTATTGCTGATTGTGGTCTGATTGTGGCCCGATTTTTTGGCTGTTAGGGGAGGGTTAGTTTGGTGAGCTTCTGGATGCGCTGTGGATGATACCCGGAGATAGAGTTTCTAGGAGTAGAAATCCCGCTAACTCTAATTACCATTGCAGGCACTCATGTATAGACATGAGTGTTGGGACCTCGGGGATTCTAGAGGCCTAGCTGCTACCCTCACAAGAAATGAGGGAATTAATTTGGTATCGAAATTGTTCAAAAAGCAAGAAGCTTTGATACCTCCTAAAACCTGTGTCCGATCACCACGCTCACACCCGAGGAGCTCGTCGCCGGTGCAATCACAGTGTCCGAAAACATGGTTATCCCAAGAATGATAGCGTACCGTAGAAACTAGAACGATGGATAATATCGCTAGGGCGCTAGAGTCACCCCTCCTGGTAAGGTCTGTTGCGTTTTTCTCTTATCTGTCTTGGCCGAGGGTGAAAAGGCAATCCCTCTGCTGTGCTTCTCCCTTAACCCAAATGGGGGGGGGTCCCGGAAGCCGAAGCGCTATTATCAATTGTTCCAGCTTTTACGGTATTAGAGCCCCCTATGAAACCCTCGACCTACCGGTAGTGGATATCCTTCTACCAAACCCATTGCAGAAATCTCGATGCTTTCACATACCATAATAAACAATATCCAAGAGGATCCAACCCTTCATGACAGTCGATATATGGCAAAATAAAACCTAGATGGCCCTCAAGAATCGGTCAGTTTCCAATAGAATCATCAGCCCCTCTCCCTAACAACAGCAGCCCAAGAAGTTACGCGTCGGTTCTGAGAAGTATACACACAAGCCACAGAGGATATCTGCATCTACTGGTATTCGTTCATTATTTCCAGGACTCAGACTATCCCAGCAACATTCTCCCCTCTTCTAGTCTTAACCACGAGAAAACTAGAAGATGAACTGGGGTATTTGGTGAGCAAAAGGGAACTCGTCAAAGCAGGGCAACAAAAAAAAGTACTTGCTGCTAATCCCCGCCTGTCACCAGCCCAGCTTGTAGTGGGTATAGTGAAGACTATACCATCCATTAGTAAACGCACTCACTGAATCTCACTCGAATTACCATTTACATCCCACATCCCCTCTCCAATCCCCCTCCCGTATGATATCATGCCCGACCTCACTACAAAAAGCTTAACCCCCAATGAACCACCCCCAGGGAACAACAGCGTAAACAGCCTGAACCCCATCTAGCCCCACAATAACCACACACTAGAAACATGACGATCAGGAACTTCCGTGATTAAACCACCAAACCGGAGGCCTCATGGAACAAAATAAAGAATCACTGCAGCATAAAAAGAGCTAAATATTAACAAAAGTCTCAGCATGCAGTGAGTCCAACATACATGTAGTATAGTTAGCAATTTTCACTGTATAAAAACAAGCTATATCATATGAAAAAAACTCACTTAGAGCAATACTGTAACGATCCCTCTTTGGATAGTTAGTTCTTTGGCGACGGGGAACAATACTTCTCTTCTTCTTCTTCTTTCTTTGTCTTACGATAGTATTAGGCCTTTGCCTATGTTACCGATAGTACAAGACCTTTGTCTTCTATTGGGAATGCCTATTGTAAGCTTTCTCTAACTCTCCTTCATGAAGGACTTTCCTTGGCGTAACGATAACGTTGCAATAAAGATAAAGATCGTAAAGATATTTTTGTATTCGTTAAAGTAATAAGTAGGAAAAGTACTTAGAACAAAGCATGAAGAACCTATCCTCCTTGGCCGCCTCGGCCTCCTTATATAGTGTTCTTCCCACCCATAGTCATGTGACCCAAAGTGGTCACATGTGCGAAACCAAATCATAACAAACTAGTCATGTGACCAAGATAGTCACATGCTCAAAATCCATGACCTCATAGCGAGGTCATGTGCAAAAACTCATAAACCCATCATAATATAAATAACAAATCATATGACTTGACTGAGTCATATGCGTGAAACCCATGACCTCATAACGAGGTCATGTGTGAAACATAAATCATATGCACAAGGCATACCTGCAAGGCACACTCGCAAGGTATACTCATCAGGCACATATCCCATAACTCATATTTGAGCCATGTGTGAAATCATCACAAATCCCATATAGAACAAATCATATGACTCGAATGAGTCATATGTGTGAAACAATAACATACCTGTGACTCATAACGATGTGTCACGTGAAAACCTTTTCCTCGCCAAGTCACGTTCGTGACATTAGCTCCTCTCCTCCTAAGCCTGAGTCCCATCTGGCTCTTTCTCCAAGCTTCAATAGTTCCCGTCCTGCTAAGCACATCGACCTCTGAAGCCTATTAAACTTGTCGTCCGCTTCCCTCCATCTTACCCTCACTGTTTCCAAGGTGAGATTCGCCATCTCGATTGTGTGCCTCTGAACATTGTTTACCTGTCATAGCTCCGCGATCGTTTTGTCGTTTGCCGAAATTGTAGCTTCGGCCTGACGAAGTTGTTCCCGAAGTCCTCGGATTTGCCTGTGTAGGCTCCTGGCATCCGGTTCCATTTCCATTGATGAGTTTTGGGCTCCCCCCTCCCTAGGCCTCATCCTTGAGGCCCTAGCTCTCTGCCATACCGTGGCATCTTTTTCTTCCAACTCTTTCTTTGTCTTATCCTTCTGCAGATAGTATTCCGCAGAGATTTTCTTCATCCTGTGCATCTTGCACGGGTTGTTGAAGCACTATTTCCAGTACTTTAGGGCATGGTCATGACGTGGACTGAACTTTTTGTATTCTCTCGGGAACTATCCTGAGTCTTCCTTGTCCCCGTAGTGTGTGGGACATTCGTTGTCATAGCATACTGTCCATGACATAGCGTTATGCTGTTCTTGTTTTTCCCTTTCTCTGAGCTCTTCATTGGTCGGCCCCATAAATGAGTATTCGGGGCTGGTTGGTGTGGTTTGGCAGGGGCAATCGCCCCAGCCCTCATGTTGTTGCAATGGTGTGGGAGCCTTTCCCTTGCATTTGTCTTGGTTGAATGTGATTCTTACCTGGACCGGGCTTGCCTGGGTATCACTAGTGGAAGGTTGAGATGGCATCTTGTGCATGTTGGAAGTTGTGTGTGAAGTACCAAGTTTTATTGTGTTCGGGTGAATATCCCATCCACTTGGCTTGATATTGGAGGTGACCATGGAAGAAGCGAGAATCGACTATTTCGTGGAGCCTGTATTCTGGTTCTCTGTCGAGTTCGATCAGAGGAGAAGGAATAATTGTTTGTGAGGAAAACTTGTTGTCGTTGTGTAATTCGAGGAGTGAGATATGGAATATGTTGTGTATTCGCATTGAGGGTGGAAGGTTGAGTTTTATAAGCTCGGCTGCCCACTCTTTTCAAGTATCCTGAATTGGCCCAATTTT